>NC_034594.1:109077732-109145363 GCF_900095145.1 Mus pahari | reverse complement strand
TCCTCAGACCCTCACTTCCCTCAGGGCTGTGGCTCCTCAGACCCTCACTTCCCTCAGGGCTGTGGCTCCTCAGACCCTCACTTCCCTCAGGGCTGCCCTTTGTATAAGCTGTGCTATTCTCTTCACTGGGATATTCTGACTTCCCTCTTGAGAATTATTTCCCTTCATATAGGATATTGCTGAAGGAAAGGTAGGAATAAAAAAGCTAACCTTTTTTTTTTTTTTTTTACTACTACTTGAAATCAAAGTAAAGATGAGTCTGGATACGAGAATGTGTAACTATTCCCCTTTCCACTTTCTGTCCTCAAGTGGGGGCTTCTTGAGATTTAAGGTAAAGTCTCAGTGTTGTAGCCCTGGCTGGCCCTGAATGGAAATCTTCCTGCTTTTACTCCCTAGGGCCAGGATTGCCAGTATGCCACTATGCTTAGCAGGGTCCTGCTTTTTTACCAGAGATGTTTTATGCTGTGTCAGTATTGAACCTTTCTTGCATTTTACTTTTTTTATTTTATAGGAAAGAGAAAACAAAAGCTATTTCAGTATGCTAGTACCCCGGAGGCTCAGCAGCACAAGTGACATTGAAGAAAAGGAGAACAGGTAATCACAACACATGCCAGAGATGATTTCTTTCAGCCCTTGGGTCATGGCGATCTGGCTATTATTCTTCTGCCTTTTCCCACAGATGTCCTCAGTGCTTTATGGAGTGCTTGTCCTTCTGCTTGGAATACACACACACACACACACACACACACACACACACACACGACAGTTCTTTACCTTTTAAATTATAATTCCAGCTACCGTCTGTCTTTAGGACCCTGACCCTTCCAAGTGTGAGTTAGCTTTAGTACCCAGCAGACTCTGTAAAAGCAGTTCATCTGTTTTGTTTCCCAAGCTGCTCAGCCATGCCTGGTGTACTGTATACCATATAGTAAGCACTGAATAGATTGTTTACTTGAAATGATCAGCTTCTAATTAGTAAGGAAGTAAAAGTTAATGCCTTCCTCATCAATTAAATGAGTAATGGAGATTTAAAAATACTGCTACATTTCAAGGCATACTCAAAGTAGACCCTTTCTCTGAAGACATGCAGCCCAGAGATACTGAATCAGAATCTGAATTTTAGCAGAATTTCTTAGGTGATTCAGTAAACATTAAAACCCATGAAGAATTGCTCCAGGCCTACAGACTCTGCATCAAAGACCCCAAGCTCTTGATTGTGAGTGTAAAAACCCATGACAGGCCCTTAGGACATCTTAATACTGTAGTGCTAAGGAGGTACCAGCAGCCCCCATATCTTTTTCCCTCTGTAGAAACCTCATTAGCTCCTTTGCAGCCTGCAACTGGATATCAGTGCAAGTGCTTTTTAAATGAGTGTCATGAGGGAGTCCTCATCACAGAGGAGTGAGGCTGTTTGGTGTGAGGTAGAATTTGGTTCCTAGTGGGATGAGATGGCTTTAATGTTGATAGAAGAGAGCCAACAGTAGTATAAGGAATAAACAAACAAACAAACAAACCAGGAACACTTGAAAAACGGGCCTGTTTCTTTAGTGTGTTAGTTTTCCATTTGGCTTTTCTCTCTTTGTAGTCCAGATTGGTGTGGGAGTCACTGTTGTTGGTGTTCTTGCTTGCCTCTACAGAGAGTCAGCTGCTAATCTAGTAAGGAGTGGCTCCCACAGCAGGCAGCTGTGGAGGGATGAAGCAAAGGGAAGTGAAACCCCACAGACAGTCACACCTTCCACTTCCACGCCAACTTACTTGAAAAGGTACCAGCTGCAGAGGGGTGGGAGGTGGCTTCCTTCACTCTGACCATGGGTATGGGTAATGTGTGCATGCTTTTATATCCAATTAGCACCACAAAAATGAATGGCTTTTAGGTTCCTTGGGATTAACATTTTCACTAATTTAAGATTAATTGTTCTTTTAATGAATTAACATAAGCCCATTCCAGCCCCCACCACAGACCTGACTTTACACTCCATCCTTTCAGCCCTATTAAAACTGCAGTCTGAAGCAGCATCTGGGGAAGGTGGGATAGATGCATTCTTGCCTAGTCCTGGCTTTCCCTTCTGTAAAACTAGGGCAGTTTCATCACACTTTACAATTGAAGATGGGGAGGGGGAGGGCATCACCGGGTGGTAAGGAGTGGGCAATGGGGACAGTTTTCTGTTGGATTTAAGACATCTCATATTGAGCCTGTTAATTTAGGGACTTGAGTTGTTTTTGTTTTTTTATGACTTTAATGGCCCTCAGATCCATCAAGATGTGAAACTCGCAAGTTTGGTGTGCAGAGAAGGTACATGGGTTTCCTTTGATCTCATCTGTACTATCTTTTCTGCAATTATTTCCTTTGCCACAAGCTAGCCAGCAAGCAAAGCACCTCTGCCAGAACCATTAAGCTACAAGAGACACTTAATACTATTTCAGTGTGAATTCTGCTGCTGATATAGAAGAATCTGTTTTTCATTGCTTACTTTGAATTCTTTCTTCACTTCCACTTAACCCTTCTAGCTGCAACCTCCTGCCTTCATCATTAGGCTTTCTAGATGGCCACCCTAGAAACAGGCTTTGCTGCAACTTAGACGAGCAGATTAGCTGCTTGTGATCAAAACTATTTCTTCCTAAGAGGAAGACTCTAAACAAGTAATTAGTGTTGGAAAATGGGAAATAAACTACAATGGGAACAGACATGGCTGCCTTCAGTTCTGCAGGTTCATCCTGAGAAAGATCTTGACTCTGAGAAGTATACAAGTACAGCTCATTGATCTCAATAGCATTGTATTTTATGTATTTATTTATATAGGCAGGGCCTTGTGTAATCTCAGCTGACCTTGTACTCACCCTGTAGCTGAAATAACTGAAATTTTGATCTACCTGCCTCTACCTCCTCAGTGCTCAGATTATAGGCATTTGTCACTGTGCATACTTATGGGGCTGGAAATTGACCCCAGGGCTTCCTGCATGCTAGGCAACCAACTGAGCTACATCCAAGCCCACTGGCCATTACACAGGCCAGGTGGTTCGGGTTTTATGAGGGGTCACCTGTTTCTCTTAAAAGGAAACACTTTGATTTACCAAGATACGTTATTATCTCTTACAGTCAAATCCAGTGTCAAAGAAAACTTTCTAAGAGAATAATGTTCTAGATGCAGGAAAAAGAAAACTTCAACTTAGTTTCCTAGTGTGGAGTTATTTGGGGGTGAGGTTGTTGATGTTCATGATCCAAAACCTCAACAAATGGTTTTGAATGGCTTTGGTTTGTTGTTTGGGCAAAGTTACAGTGAACACAGGAAGAAAGGGCTGAAAATTGTGCTTAATTACATGAGCACTTTTTGAGAAAAGATCTACAACTTGCTGAATGCCTTAGATTTCTAGCATTCACTTTCTGTGACCCTGCATTGATCTTCCCAAGAAGAAGGAATTGTGTGCCATCACCATTTTACACAGAAAGAACAAGGAGGAGTCCCTCATTCCCCTGCTGTGCCAAGCCTTGGTCTTCTTCACATCTTCTGCATCATCTCTTATATTCAGCCAGGAAGTAATCTCTTACATCCCAGTGAAATACCTCTTTTCTAGAGAAGGTTTCAGGGTGTTTTATCACCAGCCCCCCCGCCCCCCACCAGGGTTTCAGTGCTGTTACAGTCAGAAAGCGTCTTACAAACCCCTAACCAAATGATGTTCTGCCGCAGTTGAGACAGTCCTTACTCCTTACTGTGTTTAGTTGACAGCAGAGATGCTGCAGTTGAGACAGTCCTTACTCCTTACTGTGTTTAGTTGACAGCAAAGATGCTGCAGTTGAGACAGTCCTTACTCCTTACTGTGCTTAGTTGACAGCAAAGATGCTGCAGTTGAGACAGTCCTTACTCCTTACTGTGTTTAGTTGGAAGCAAAGAGACAACACCCTTGCCTTTTTCTTTCTGCCTACACCCTATTACTTTATAGAATTAAGACTTTACATCCTCCCTAAGACCTTTTTCTTTACGCTAAATAACTGCAGCTCTTCAGCCATTTTCCTGCACAGCTCCTGTCTCTCCTTTGCTCTCTTGTTTTCACTGAGACCTCCCCAATTCTTGGGTCTTCCGGCTTTGGTAGATTTCTTCTCTCATGTAGGTTGCATGATGTGGGGCCTTGGGTTTGTTGGGGGAGTTTTCTTTTAATAGTCTCTTGTTATGTATTCTCCTTTCTTGCTCTCCCTTGTTGAATAGCACCTTTCCTTTATTCTTTTGAATGATTGATCAAAACAATCATCCTTCAAAGAGTGGTGACTGCCTCACTCTCAGATGACTGACTGTTTGCTGCTGAGACTCAGCTCTGGCTGGAGTTACCGCTCCACTTCTAGGTTGCCGTGCCATCTTTGGCCTACATTCCTTTCACATGCACGATCTGGGTGGGAAGGCGGTGTTGGGAAATGGTGGGTGAGCAGCATGTCCTGAAGAAAGTGACTGTGTGCTGTTTTGCAGTGCTTCATTTGGTAAAAGTAGTGACCCCACAAGTCCCTACATTTCAGCCAATCGCAATTCATCTCCTGCTACCTCACCCATTACCATTGGTTCATCAACCTCTCGGGGCAGCCAGTGGCAACCTGCCTCTTACACTGCACCAGTCAGTACAAACACTACTGCACCTGTGCAGCCTGTCAGGTAAGGCTTCTTGGAGCCATTTGAGTTGATCATCACAGTTAATGCTTCTGAAAACACATGTAAGGTTTGAAGCAAAGAGGCTCTGTTGGTGTGGAAGCAAGTTTCAGTTCTGTGACAGTACCCAGATTTTAACGAAGATGCTTTTGTTTTGACTTATAGCCAGTCAACAGTTGCTTATTGAATCACATGGGATCCATGTCGTTGTCTTGATGTTCAGGGGTCAACATAGCATGATTGCTTTCATTTCTCAACTACCTTTCCAGTTGTGATTACAGTTTTAGAGTAAGACCCATGATAGTAAATTATGAATTAAAAATGTTATATAGCCGGGGGTGGTGGCACAGGCCTTTGATCCCAACACTCGGGAGGCAGAGGCAGGTGGATTTCTGAGTTCGAGGCCAGCCTGGTCTACAAAGTGAGTTTCAGGACAGCCAGGGCTACACAGAGAAACCCTGTCTTGAAAAACAAACAAAAAAAAAACCAAAAAAGTTATATTTTATTTTTGTTTTATTTATTACCATTCTCGTAAGAATCTTATGTATGCAGTCTTTTGGAAGATGACATACAAACTCAGATTAGAAGAGAAGCTAATCCATGTTCCCAAAACCTCCCAATCACCTTCTGAGAAGCGCTAATGAGTGTTCTTGTGGGGCACTAAGAGAAGAGAGGTGTTTTCAGGAACTCTTCCAGGAGCATAGTGTTTTGACTTTTCCATTCATCTAATGACAGCATAGCAGAGTGTCATTGTAAAAGCATGTCACGATTTCAGTTCCCTCTTGTTTTGTTTGTTTGGTTTGATTATTTTGAGGCCTGGATAGCTTTGACCTTGCTATGCAAACCTGGTTGGCTTAGAGCTGAGAGACTGTCTTCTAAGTACTGGGATTAAAGACATGCATCACCATACCTGGCTGACACTCCCACACACACACTTATTTATGTGTATGTGTGTGTACCTGCTTGTCTGTGTGTGTACCTCATGTGTACAGTGCCTGCTGAGGCCAGAAGGGGTCATTTGACATGGGGTGCCATTTTGGGGTGGTTGTGAGCCACCTGTAGTGGGAGCTAGAACTGAACCAGGCTCCTCTGTCTGCATCAGCATCAAGTGCTCAACACCAGAGCACCTCTCCAGCCACCCACTGCGCTTTGCACTACAGAGTTTTGCCCTTTCCTGGGTGTTGGAGGCTATTTTGTTTTCATCAGAAGACTTTATAGGTCTTGTTGTGGTAGAGTGAAAATTAAAAAATAGAAATGATGGTAGTGTTGTTGCCAAAACAGCTTCTATGGTGGTGCTTGGGTGATGTTTGTCAGCCTACTAGATTTCTTTCCCTGAAACAAAGAGTCATCATTAATTTGGTTAGAGAGAACTATTTCATAATGCATTATCATTAATACTGTTATAATTATATAGAGATTTCAGGCTTATGACTCCATTAGTAACACTGTATAGTTGCATAGAAATCTATTAGATTCCCATAATAGTACAGCTATGTTGACAGTATGTATATTATCACTAAAGATGAAGAATGCAGACAGGAGGATGGGAGCTTAACTTAGTGGTTTAGCATGCCTGAGGGCCTGGGTTCAGTCCTCAGCACTGAAGAAATCACAGAGCTGAAACTGGGCAAAATTTTATTGAATCTGTTTTGTGACAGGCACTGGACTAGTTTCTCTACGAAACGGATTTGCATGCTGGGATTATGTTTACTCACATGCAGCAGTAAGTCTCATATATATTGCTTTAAGTACGGTAAAGCTTCCTCTTTTTTTCTTATAAGCAAGAAAGCCCAGAAACAGGGCTAGCAGAGTAGCTCCAAAATCATTCAGAGATCCAGGGCTTTTCTTTACTTCATGGATTCTATTTCCAAGGCTTGTTTCACAGTCCAGAGTGACTGCTGGAGCTCTAGCCGTGGTGACTGCATTCTGGGTAGGAAGCAATAGGCAAGGAGGAAGCAGGCAAAGAGAGACTTGTAAATCAATACTTTCTTCAGAAACACTAATCTATGCTTTGTCTCGTGGGAGGCAATTAATATTAGTCAGGTAACCCCTGCCTTGGCCATGCATGTCATTTATATTTTCATAAGTATTCCCCTGGTATATTAATAAGCATTGAATGCATTTTTAAATGAGGAAAGCAAACCAGAAGCTTAATCATCTGCCAGATCACATCACCACTGGAACTGAGACAGGTTTTATATCTACATTAGTTGATGTGGAGTCCATTTGTTTGGTCAAGTTTTTTTAACATTGAGTTTATATTTTATTGTGAGTACTATTTAAGTGATTATATGTATATATACATATACATATGTATATGTTTTATATACATTTTATAAATATATAAATTTTTGTTTCATCATCATGAAAACTCAGCATGATTCAGTTTTGTTTCCTGTATTTTACAGTGAAGATGTGAGGTCTCTGCGTTGGTTGCTTTTGCACTATGTGACTCGGTGTGCAGCTCCCGATCCTGTTGTAGGGCTTCCCAGCTGCTCTGAGCAGCCTGCTTGTAAAGTTAGAACAAGCTTCAAAGCAATAGTAACGTCCCATTGGACAGTAAAATAAAATAACATTCCTGTCATTTTTACAGTCTAAGAAACTGCAAGTTTGGCAGGATGGCTCAGCAGGTAAAGGTGCATTGTGCACAGGCCTGGCCTCCTGAGCTTGAGCCCCAGGCTCCATGTAAAGGAGCTGTCCTCTGACCTTCTCACACATTGTATGTACATGAGCACACTAATAAATAAAACTTTAAAAGAAGAAATTGCAAAATAAAAATAAATTGTTTACAAAAAAGAAAGAAAGAAATTACAGAGAAGCCAAAACATTATTAACCCAAAAAGAAATTTTAGTAAGCTTTTGTTAAGTATGATCTTGGCTTTTTATGTTTCTGTTGTTGTTGTTGTTGTTATTGTTTTGTTTGTTTGATTTTCTTTTCGCTTTTGTTTTGTTTTTTGGTGGAGAGGGTGGAGTCTGTTTCCCAGACTGGTCAGTCCTTGGGTTCATGGACTCCTCTGCTGACAGTCAGAGGTATGCACGTTGTTCCTGGATTGGCCCCACGCTTCTCATGGCCACACTTCTTGTTGGTTTTATTAGTATTTCCTGTATACGAATAAATGAGAAATTATTTATCTCCAACTTTTTAGATGAGAAAATGAGTATAAAATATTACCTTATGCTGAGATATTAATTCCTTCTGGAGAAGATATAGTTTCTATCTTCAAAAGTGTTATATTTTTATGTTTCTTAATGCCATGTTTAGACTTTATGATTTGATTATCTCTTTTACACTTATTCCAATAATGTGATTATTTGGAAGTGAGCTTATAGCTACTTGTAAACATTTCTGATAATAATTGTGAGTAGGTGAAAAACAGATTTTTAACATTCATGCTTTTCATTGCTTTTCCCATCTCTGCAAGTATCAATTTTGGATCTCTGTTACCCCAGCAACAAGCTGTGACATCACAAATGATAGCTTTTTGGGTGGAAAGCCAATGGTTGCTTCTGATTCTTTGTTAAGAAACAAAGATCTTCTTTTCACAGAAATGACTTTAATTACACAGCTTGCTGTTGCAGTCTGTAGTTAAGGTTGCATATAGAATCCTGCTCGATTTCTGCTTCAGTCTCTTACTTAGGCAGCTATGAATGTAGAGAATTAGGCGCTTGGCTAAATGGAAGAAAGACTGCAGTTGCTGGACTAGGTGAGAGAGAGCCAAATAGACTGAGGTTGTAGAATACTTTTCAAATGGAGAATTCAAGAAGATGATCATCAAATCTAGGCTGAGGACTGCCACAAAGACTTCCCCTGCCAAGAACTGAGGGGAGGTGGAGACTGATATCGTAAGTGATTCTAGTGTCTTTTTCACTTCTCTCTAGTAAGATCCTCTCTCTCTGTGCATGTGCGGAGGGAGGTCAGGTGGCAGCCACGAGTCATTAAGACACTCGTGCATATGCAGTATCTTGCCTTGTGCCACAGCTGATTTTTGTTTGTTTGTTTTTTAATGTCATGTAAAAATATCCTATAACAAATAAGTCCTTGGCAGAAGATGTCAGACTAAATGTATAATCATACTGTTGCAATATTTACGAGCTCAGAATTAACAAACCAACAAACAAAATCTGAGCAAGAAGATTCTCATGAGACCCGTGCCTCCTTTATGCCAGTGTCTGCTATACATCATGCCTGACCATTCTCCTTTTGCTCCTGTCTTTTCTTAATTCCAGGACTCCTTACAAGTCCCAGGCTGACTCAACAGCAGAGAAAACAGCAGACAGTGTCTCCTCCAGCACCCCACTGTGTGTGATCACCAACCGTCCTGCGCCAAGCACTGCCAATGGGGTTCCAGCTGCCACAGTGTTCTCCTCCACTGGAACAGACCCCTCTGTGGAAGCCCGGGAGAAGAGGAGGTATGAGGTTGTTGGTGCAGTTGCAGGACTCTGCTTTGAGAAAAGAGACAGAGAAGCTCAAATAGATCTTAATTTTACTGTTGCATTATGTCTTAGCTTGGGAGGTTTTTGTAGTTGGTAGAGGTTAGCATTATGTTGTGTGTATAGTCAGAGCCTTTTTTTCCCTACTTGTCTTATAAGTGACAGACATTTTTTGCCTTTTGTGATGGGGAGCTTGAAACCCTGATAAAGATCCTTTGTTTTGTTCTGAGTTTTCTGTGATCACTTTTTGCAGCAAAGTAAGACTGTGATAAAGTGCTCAAAGAAGCAGTGCTAGGTGCAAGAGAAGCAGTGCTGGGTACATAGATTTAATTCATGGGAGAACAGTACCAGGGAAGGAAATGAGCATTTATATAACGGGGGATTGTGGCTCACTTGTCTGCAGTTGTTGAGACTTGCTATGCACAGACTGACCGGCTCTGACCACTTGGTCCTCTTGTGGTAGCCTGCTTGAGACTAGGAGTGCAGATGGTTGCTACTGTGCTCTGTTACACTGCAGTGTTTTTAGAGCAAAATTCCTAGAAAGCAGATGTAGATCAACTTGAGATAGATTAGAAAAAGAACAGAACTTTTCAGTTGTTGGGATTAAGAGATTGTGCAGTGTGACAAAAGGAAGAGCTGTTGAGCATTGTCTTAACCTTGAAGTCATAAAATTCAGTGTGCGGGCTATAGTAGAGCGTTTTTTTAAGACTTGGAAAAGAACAAATCTTCATCAAGGTTTTCCAGTATCCAAAAAGATATTTTTCTATCTTTCAAAATGTATGTATATGTGAGATGCCAGGAAATGTAATCTAAGACTATAGCACCTAACTTGTTAGTATTTGTTTATTGTGAAGAGAACTCAAAGCACACATTTTGAGAAAGGAGGGGAGAAGTTAAGTGTATTGAAAAACAGCATTTCCTATTATTGTTCGTTCCATAAAAATGTTAAGGAAATCAATTATCTGGACTAATGGGGTTCTGAGCCAGTAGTTGTCCTCTTTTTAAAAAGACATGTTTATTCATGTGTATGTGTGCATGCATGTATGCATGTTTGCTTGTGAATGTGTGTACGTGTGCCATGTGTGTTGCTAGTGCCCTTGGAGGCCAGAACAAGGAGTCAGAGGTCCTGTAGCTGGAGATGCAAGAAGTTGTGAGCCTCCTGATACAGGTTCTGGGACTCAAATCCAGGTTCTCTGGAGGAGCAGCAAGTATTCTTAAGAGCTAAGCTATTTCCCTCACCCTCAGTTGCCCTCTTTTAATTGACTTCTAGCCAAGTAAATATTATACATTCGAGAACATGAAATGCTTATACATTTACTCCAGTGTGCAGAGAAGTGCCATTAGCTTCATTTGAGAAAACAAAGAACAGTCTTCCATTAGCTAAAGAAGAAATCACTCTGAAAGTGTTTCTTAGGGCAGGGGGATGACTCAAGTGGAAAGTGTTTTGCATAAGTATGAGGACATGAGGTCAGATTATCAGCAGCCATGATAACAGGACACAGCATCTGTAATCCCCATACTCACTGGTCAGGCAGCATAACTGTCTTAGTCAGGGTTTCTATTCCTGCACAAACATCATGACCAAGAAGCAAGTTGGGGAGGAAAGGGTTTATTCCGCTTACATTTCCATACTGCTGTAGATCACCCAAGGATGCAGGACTGGAACTCAAACAGGTCAGAAANCAGGAGCAGATGCAGAGGCCATGGCAGGATGTTCTTTACTGGCTTGCCTATCCTGGCTTGCTCAGTCCACTCTCTTATAGAACCCAAGACTACCAGCCCAGAGATGGCANCACCCACAAGGGAACCTCCCCCCTTGATCACTAATTGAGAAAATGCCTTACAGCTGGATCTCATGGAGGCATTTCCCCAACTGAAGCTCCTTTCTCTGTGATAACTCCAGCTGTGTCAAGTTGACACAAAGCTATCCAGTACAATAACCAATCCATGATGCTTGGTGGGATATGATTCAGAGAGAGACCCTGTCTCAAAAAGTTAAAGTGGAGAAGCAGTTAAGGAAGACACCCTCCACCACACAGCTATATGTGATCGTGTACATATTCACACAAAGTGTTTCCTCTGCTTGTGGACGTTGTACATCGTGGTGCGGAGCCTAGTGCGCACCACGATGTACAACGTCCACAAGCAGTCTTTACTGGCTTGCCTATCCTGGCTTGCTCAGTCCACTCTCTTATAGAACCCAAGACTACCAGCCCAGAGATGGCANCACCCACAAGGGAACCTCCCCCCTTGATCACTAATTGAGAAAATGCCTTACAGCTGGATCTCATNGAGGCATTTCCCCAACTGAAGCTCCTTTCTCTGTGATAACTCCAGCTGTGTCAAGTTGACACAAAGCTATCCAGTACAATAACCAATCCATGATGCTTGGTGGGATATGATTCAGAGAGAGACCCTGTCTCAAAAAGTTAAAGTGGAGAAGCAGTTAAGGAAGACACCCTCCACCACACAGCTATATGTGATCGTGTACATATTCACACAAAGTGTTTCCTAGCTGAGAGGACTTAAATGGGTTAAATTCATTAAGATTAAGATAGGAAAGATGGAGAAATCAAGTTTGTTTTCAGGCTGTATGGAATTGCTGCATTCTTAGAATCCTAAAGAGCCACTGCGTCCATGAATTTTGTATCATCCAGTAGATAAGGCATCGCTTGACCAATAGAGTCAGATTTTGATTCTGTTCTGGCTGTTTTGTCAGTCCACAGCTGTCCACTGAGCTCCTTCACCTTAGCAAATAGGGTGACCCGGGTACATCTCCTCAAGTGGCAACTATATGAACAAAGAATTAGTTGGAGTGGGTGGTCCACACCTTTAATCCCAGCACTTACGCGGAGGCAGGGTCTCTGAGTTGTAGGTCAGCCTGGGATACATAGTGAGACCCTCTCTACATAAAACAAATAAAAGAATTAAAAAGACTAAACTGAGATATTAGTGAACTATATGCTGTATCAAGATGTACAAAATTGATTTTGTTTCTTAGAAAACAGGTCTTGCTATGTCCTTCTGGCTGGCCTGACACTTAACTGTATATAGCCCGGGCTTGTACTGAACTTATGGCAATCCTCATGCCTCAGCCTCCTGAGTGCTAAGATTCCATATAACACCATACCTGACTTTCTATACAGAATTATTTTTAAAAATTGTATAAGATAACCTCCATGTTATGTGTGTAGGGTGAACATGTCAGTTTTTGGACACTAAAAAGTATCTGAGAGAAATTATTTGAAGGAGGAATGTTTATTTTGTTTATGGCTTCAGAGATGACACTCTGTGGCCAGCTGGTTTATTGTTTCTGGGCCGCGGTGAGGCAAACATAATGATGGAAATGTGGATGAGCAAAGCCGCTTGTGCCTGGCAAGCAAGACGGCAGAGAGCAGCGGAGAGCAGCGGAGAGCAGCGGAGAGCATGGACTGGGCCGACATTGCTCCTGGGAACGTCCCTCCAGTGACCAGTCCCACTAACAGAGCCACTCGCTTGAATGTCTGTAAGGCTGCCCACTCAGCGGACGGTGGTGTCTGGTCACTGCCCTGTTGTTGGACCTACTATCTGGAATCCAAGTGTTCAGTGCATGAACATGTTGTTGGGGACACACTTTATGAAACAGATGAGTCTTTTCTTATCCAAAGTAACTCCTTATGTTTATGGAAATACTTCAAAATGTGATATGCTTCTGGTTTCCAGCAGTTTGGTTAACAGATGTTCAGTCTGTGCCATAAAGAGATAGTGTGAGTTATAAGCAGTGTGCTGACAGAGGTCTATTTATGACTACTTTACCTGGGGACTCCAGGAGGCTGCCACGAGAGTCTGGTGCTTAGACAGAGGTCTGAACAATAAGTAGCAGCTATGAAAGAACATGGAGTTTATGCAATCTTTAAAAATAATTTTGTATAGGAAGTCAGGTATGGTGTTATATGTAACCCTAGCACTGAACCTGGGCTGTCAGTAAGAGTTACAAATACTCTTCATCACTGAGCCATCTCTCAATCCAAAGACACTGGGTTTTTGAATATGGACCAATAACTATTGGCACAGTGAATTATGAACATTCTCATTACCTGTAATAGACATCCTATACCTATTTCTCTCATGTCTTATACCCACTTCCCTGCAACCTAAGCAACTACTGATATTTTCTGTTTTTCTTATTTTCAACCTTTCATGTAAAATGGAAACAACATGAGGGGTTATGATTAGCCTCTTTCTGTTATATTTTCAAAGTGCATCCATGTTGAGGCAGGAATCAGGACTTCATTCCTTTTTATAGTCTACCATTTGATATTGTTTGTTCATTCATAACTTGATACATTCACATTATTTCTACCTGTTGGCTGTTATAAATAATATCGCTATAAACATTTGTATATATATTTTTTATGTGGACATATTTCTCAGGTATATACTACTAGTGGGGTTTGTAGGCAATATGCCACTAGACAATTTTAAGCTTAAGGTATCATGAATTTTAAACTGGCTTTTAAACTCTGTCTAAAGTTATTAGACAGGAACGGATGGGTAATAATGAATGTGAAGTGACTAGCAAGGAGACTGTTACAGAAGAAATGCACACAAGACAAATCAGGCTTGCACTGGGTAGTGATAGAAGAGGTGAAGAAAAGTGAGTGTGGTAAAAATATATTTATTTCGCTTAATAATTGGGAGGAAGGTGGGATTGCAAGCTTGTACAACCACTCTGGAAGTCAGTCTGGCAGTTCCTCAGAAAATTGGACATAGTACTACTGGAGGACCCAACAATACCTCTTCTGGGCATATACTCAGAAGATCTTCCAACTGGTAATAAGGACACATGCTCCACTATGTTCATAGCAGCTTTATTTATAATAGCCAGAAGCTGGAAAGAACCCAGATGTCCCTCAATAGAGGAATGGATACAGAAACTGTGGTACATTTACACAATGGAGTACTACTCAGCTATTAAAAACAATGAATTTATGAAATTCTTGGGCAAATGGATGTATCTGGAGGATATCATCCTTAGTGAGGTAACCCAATCACAAAAGAAGTCACTAGATATGCACTCACTGATAAGCAGATATTAGTCCAGAAACTTAGAATACCGAAGATACATTATGCAAAACAGAAGAAAACCAAGAAGGATGACCATTGTGTGGATACTTCATTCCTCCTTAGAATAAGGAACAAAATACTCATGAAAGGATATAGGTACAGAGACAAAATTTAGAGCTAAGATGAAAGGATGGACTATCTAGAGACTACCCCATTCAGGAATCCATCCCATCATCAGCCACCAAACCTAGATACTAATGCNCATGCCAGCAAGATTCTGCTGAAGGGACCCTGATATTGCAGCCTCTTATGAGGTTATGCCAGTGCCTGGCAAACACNGAAGTGGATGCTCACAGCCAGCTATTGGATGGAACACAGGGTCCCCAATGGAGGAGCTAGAGAAAGTACCCAAGGACCTTAAGGGGGCTGCAACCCTGTAGGTGGAACAACAATATGAACTAACCAGTATCCCCTGAGCTTGTGTCTCTAGCTGCATATGTAGCAGAAGATGGCCTAATCGGCCATCACTGGGAAGAGAGGCCCCTTGGTCTTGCAAACTTTATATGACCCATCACAAGGGAAGGCCTGGGCCAAGTAGTGGGAGTGGGTGGGTAGGGGAGCAGGGGCGGGGGGGGGTATAGGGAACTTTAGGGATAGCATTTGCAATGTAAATAAAGAAAATAATAAGAATAAAAAAATTGAGAAAAGAAAAAAAATAATTGGGAGGAAGGGAGCTGGTGAATTGGCCATGTGTGGAGGTCAGAGGACAATTTGCAGAAGTTGGCTCCCTTCTTCCTCCATGTAGGTCCTGGGACTTGAATTCATGTTGTCAGGATTAATGGCCAAGATTATCATTATATTTATATGTAGCACATATAAATATGCTACATTTTTTATATTTATATGCTACATTTTTATATTTATATGGATACGGAAGCTCAGATTTTCCTGTCACATGTGAGGTCATACATACTTAGCTGATACTTGTAACCAAGAATTTATATCAAGTTAGAACTCTGGATTGGCTGCCCAGCTCATGAGAAGTGTACATTGTAGACCCTGTACCTAAAGAAAGGGAAATGAAGAGAATCTATTCAAGGATCTAGGCAAGGACAGAAAAGTAATTGGAGAAAAATTTTTACTACACATAGAATTTGGAATCCCAGGTCAAGAATTTAACATAGAAGCTAGGTCTTTATTCTTGAAAGCTTCAGATCATGGCACAAGCATACAGTGTTATAAGTGAATAGTGTTGTTAAATGGAGACTTGCATATGCGGACCAATCTAACAGCCATTTATTGAAGGACTCTGCCTGGCATATGTCAGTCAAAGACTGAAATTACAACATCAAGAGAAAAAAAATGTTTCCTGATCTTTAGTATTGAAAATCTATTCTGAGAAGTAAATCAAATGCTACTATGTAGTTTTTATTTTTCTATGAAAAAATAAATATATAAATTGGGACTGCAGAGATGGCTTAGCCATGAAGAGTACTCTCTACTCTTGAAAGGAGCCTAACATTCCTAGCATCCACATTCAGCAGCTTGTACCCTCCTCTAAGGCCAGTTCCAGTGGATCTGATGCAAGGGTACTAGCACTCATGTGCACATACCCGGGCACACACTTCAAAACAGGAAATGTCTACATTTCTCTGAGGATGTGGAGGAGAGGAGTCTGAATCAGACTGGTTCGGTGGCTAGGAGATGACCAGAAGCAACTGGAAATTAATAAATAGCTATGGGAGGGTGATATTTTAGAGGAACATAAATTCATGAAACAAACAAGTGTCCTCTTCTTGAGGCTGTGGAAGACAAGGCTGCTGTAGCACTTCAGAACATTTCTGTGTGAAAGCAGGGTTAGCTGAAAGGAGTGAGGTGTAGCAAATCAAGTGGAGCCTTCTCCGGTCATCTGGGAAGAGTGGTGGTTGACGGTGGGGCTTGGGAAAGAGTAGCTGTGGCATGTGCTCAGTGAACTTGTTCTTGCCCTGCAGGAACCCCCAAATTAACATTCTACTGGATAGTCTTCGGAAATTGTGGCGCTCGAGAGGTAGGCAGGAACCAAATCAAGCCAATTTTTATCTGGGTTATGTTAAGAAACTTGATCTTCTGTTCTCAGAGCTGTGAAATACCATAGTAGAATTTTCAGCAGGGGAATGAGTTGATCACATAAAACATATCATTTAAGCCTTTACAGAATTAAAGCCATTTAGTTTCTCCCTCTAGATGAGCATAAACTAAGAGGAAAAAAAAAATCAGATGTTTTGAAACAGCTACATTTTTCTTCTGAAAGAGCACGCTGAGTGATAATTCTTCTCTTTTGAAGCTTCCGCTTTCTCTGTAATCAGCTCATTGTGGAAGTGTTTTGACTCCCACTGGAAAACCACAGTGGAGCCTTGAAGCCCTCATTCACAGGTCCAATTTGAAACAATTAGTAGCATTGGGATAAATGGGGATTTGAAGCAGGCCACTGCAAGACTTAAGCAGTAGAAAGCCATCGCTCAGAAATAATCTCCCTTTGCCTTGTAATTGAGTCACTCAGGCTGGGGTGGGATTTAGCACACCATTTCACAGTTGTCTCTCCTTAGGGTTTTGTTTTCCGGCAGCCATTGTGAGTGTGTGTAGGACTGGCCAACAATCAATTTCAGCATTCTCCTTCTGGCACTACGAATGGACTCAGGTGACCACTGATACCTTGTTAAATGAACAAAGCCAGGTGCAAAGGATAATATATAGTGCCAAACAAACACAACAGTATTTATGCTGTTTGTGTGTGGGTGTGGGTGTGTGTGGGGGCAGATTCTGGAGCATTCTGCCCTCCTTTTCTTCTGTGAAAAAGTATTACTGTTATACTAGAATGAACGGGGAAATAATTGAAGAGAAATTTGCTCTGGGAACCAGTTTCCTTTATGATGTTAGTCTGTGGAGGAGGCCATGTCCATCCAATGATAATTACCATAGCAAGTCTAGAAGCTTTGTGGTGTGTGTGTGTGTGTGTGTGTGTGTGTGTATCTGTCTGTGTCTCTGTGTGTATAAATGTGTATGTTTGTCTGTGTCTGTATTCCTGTGTGTGTGTGTGTCTTTGTGTATGTATATGTGTCTGTCTGTCTGTATATAAATGTGTATGTTTGTGTGTGTCTATGTATGTGTATATATATATATTTCTCTCCATGTGTGTATCTCAGTGTGTGTGTGTATATATATATGTGTGTGTGTGTGTGTGTGTGTGTGTCTATGTGTGTATGTGTAAGGGTATGAATGTATATGTTTGTGCATGCATGTATATGTCTGTCTATATGTGTATGTGTCTGTGTATGAGTATGTCTGTGTAGGTATATTTGTGTGTATGTCTGTGTATGTATCTGTGTGTATATATATGTGTGTGTGTCTGTGTGACTAGTGTGACTAGAGATTGAACCTAGGGCCTGTCCTTGTTGCTGCTAGATAAGCACTCTCTTTCTTTTTTTAATTAAGCATTCCATTTGTTTACATCTCAAATGATATCCCACTTCCCAGTTACCCCCTCCACCAACCCCCCATCCCATGATATCCCACTTCCCTTCCCCATTTCCCCTCCACCAATCCCCCCATCCCACATCTGCCCCGCCCTTTGCCTGTATGAGAGTGCTCCTCTTTCCCTAGCCCCTTTGTTAGCTTTTTTTTTTAAGTAGGAGAAACAGGGGCTTAAACTTGCTCTGTTGCTCTGGCAGAACATAAGGGTCTCTATGCCCCATCCTCTAGAGTATTTGGAATATCAAGCCTGGTTAATTGTGTTTTGTTTTCTTAAGAAAAGGTCTCACTTAGTAGCTGAGGCATCTCTTCTCAGAACTATGTGTAAGTGCCTTGGCCAGCCATGGTCTTGAATTCACATCTCACAACAAAATACATAATACAGTTTATTAATTTTAAGGAGAATATGGTCTTTGCCTAATGTCTGCTTCCCTGAGAAAGCTGTAGTATGTTCAGCTGCTACTTCCTTTCTTCTCATGATGGACAGGAAAGGGAGATGGGTTCCTTACTCTAATGAAAGTCATAAAGTAAGTTGAAGTCATAAAACTGTATAAAGTCTTCATTATCATCGGCTAGGCCCTCTTTCCTCTATATTGAAATATTACAACTTTTGAGTTAAAATAATACCCATTCAGAATAAAAGTTTGATTCCAGGGCCAGTCTTTCATGATTTGCAGCCCAGAATATAGAACTAATCACTCCCCTCCATGTTTTGGGTTGACCTGGGGACTATAGAAAACAGCAGGCTCATCTGGTTCTGAAGGGCCAGATCATTTGACTAGCAGACTGCAGGACAGAAATGGCAACTGGCCAGCAGTTGGCAGATATCTCTGCAGGGACACCACGCTAAGTAGCAGCTGTCAAAATCATGTAGTGGTCAAGTTCATTTTCCAAAGCTCCAAGTTTTCCTTAGCAACAGAATATAAATAATTCCCCAAGCTAATATTAGAGCTGATAGTGACTGACTGTCTTTGCCTGCCTTTTCTCCTCTTTGTTTCCCTGCTACCTTTTCCCTGCCTCTGACCAGCCCTGAATTTTATATCACTTTCTTCCTTCAGATGTCCTTCCTTCCATCCATCCAAGAAATGGCTATAAATACTTTGTTTCCACAAGAGGATAAAATTGCTTATCCCTCTGAAGAACCCACATTATACTCAGCTCTGCTTGCTTCTCAAGAGGTGACCTATACTGACTGAGTCATCTACCCTCATACCAACCTTCCTGAGTCCTTTGCAATCTCTTAAACTAGGTAGTTTATTCCAGCTAATGTGAAGCTGTCTACAGATTAATTTGACATCATCTTTGGAATGTTAGAAATTTTAGAACAAAGAATTGAGCCATCATTTTTAAAAACACTTAAAATTATCTCTAAGCTATGATAGTTGCCAATTAAAGAAAAGGTTTTATAGTTTCCCAATTTCTCTCCATTTTTGCTCTAAAATGTTTTCTTTGTCTAAATGTCTGTAGCAGAGTTGAACCTACATTTTCTTTGTTGATCTAATCTTTTTTTTTTTCCTCGTGTGAATCTTGAGCAAGAAGAGAGAAAAGTGTACATGATAGTAGATGAATTGTACATTGAAAATAAAATAGCATCAGATGGCACCCCAGGCTACCCAGAAATTTTCTGTGAAAGGAAAGGTCAAAGCCAGGTACAGCAGAGCACTGAGAATGCTGAGGTAGGAGGATTAGCACAACCTTGAGGCCAGCCTGGGTCTGTCTCAAACTCATCTCAAGATGTCCAAAATTAATAAGTGAAAGAAAGAAGGAAGGCCAGGCAGTGGTGACATGCACCTTTAATCCCAGCACTCAGGAGGCAGAAGCAGGAGGATCTCTGTGAGTTTGAGGCCAGCCTGGTCTGCAGAGTGAGTTCCAGGACAGCCAGAGTTACAGAGAAACCCTGTCTCAAAACAAAAAAAAAAACAAAAAAAAAGAAAGAAAGAAAGAAAGGGAAGGGAAGGGAAGGGAAGGGAAGGGAAGGGAAGGGAAGGGAAGGGAAGGGAAGGGAAGAAAAGAAAAGATAGAAAAGATAGAAGGGAGAGAACGAGGAAGAAGGAGGGAGGGAAGGAGGAAGGAGGGAAGGATCAACCAGTGTCACCAGGCTTAGTGGCAACTCTGCCTTTGTATCTATTAAGCCATCTTGTCAGCACAATAAAGTTTTAAAATTAGGGTTGCATACATTGTATTTTTAGGCACTGCTACTGCAAAATTGACTATAAAAATATTAAACATTTTGTTTATATGCACTAGAAAACCTAAGAGCTTGCTTTATTACAGTGCCGTTCACTATATTGTGGTAGCTTGGAATCTCTGTAACTGATAGACAAGGAGGTTAGACACAGGTGAGTGAACCCACATGAAGGACACAGTCTTACAACCTGAGATACAGGATTCCTATAGCATACAGGGTTTAAAAATTAAATGAAATAAGCAATCTGAAGTCTGAAATAGTAGCGCCATTTAGACTTTTGGGTAGATTTTATTTCCAATCTATTAGGTCTAGAGAAGCTAGGCACAGAAAGACATTTTTAAATAATAACATGAATACTGTCAAGTTGCTTTATAGTTTGTATGAAATACCTGCTTTCCATCAATTATTTTTAATCCTCACAACAAATTTACAAAGAAGATATTCTGAGCTCTCATTTACATATAAGGAACAGGTTAGAAAGGGAACCTGCTTTACCCCAAATCACATAGCAAATACCCAGCATGCTAACTCAGAACTTTACAGTACTGTCCAGTCTCCTACTGTTCTGTAGTCCCTTGGGTAGCAATGTGCTATTTATTATAACCATTTCAAAGCATCCACATTCACACTGAGTGTGGAGGGGTACATCCATCTTTCTTTCTTTCTTTCTTTCTGTCTGTCTGTCTGTCTGTCTGTCTGCCTGCCTGCCTGTCTGCCTGCCTGCCTTTCTTTCATTTGGTATGGTTTAGTTTGGTTTTTTCGAGGCAGAGTTTCTCTGTGTAGCCCTGCCCTGGCTGTCCTGGAACTCACTCATTAATCCCAAGTGCTGGTATTAAAGGGGTGCACCACCACTGCCTGGCTCTCTTTTTCAGTTTTATTTGTGCATGTTTGTTTATTAAGATGAGGTCCCAGTATATATGCCAGACTGGTCTAAAAATAGTGAACCTCCTGCCTCAGCCCCACTTATCTGAAAGTGTCCTTTTCCCTCAGTTGTCTTTACCCCATCCTTCTCTTCCCACATCTATTTTGTGTCCTTGCTTAGGGCATTACTCTGTCCAAGTAGAAAACAGCTCTCTTGAACACGCTCTGCCTCATCTCCCTCTTCCCAGTTGTCCCCATGCAGAGCCTCCCCATGCCAGTGTGGCTTTAGCTCGTGTTCTCTGCCTAGCAATGCCCTGCTCAGTGCCATGAGAACTCCTTCATTTTACTTTAATTTTTAGCTTTTTTATTATATTTTAACATTTAAAATACTTTTTAAATTTAATTATATTGTGAGCATATTCATCCCTTCCTCCAAGACCTTCCATAGCTTCTCCTCCTCTTCTCCCTCCTCCCCACCTAACTGTAACAAACAGTAACCCAATATAACAGCAAAACCACAGCCAAAAAGAAATTTAAAAACACTAAACTGTATCCAAATAAAAGCATACACACACACACACAAACCCTGGAGAGTTCATTTTATGTTTGTCAATTATGAATATAAGGAGTGAGTAATGTACCCAGTGCTGCTTTATTGGAGAAAATGGATTTTTCCTTACCCAGCAGGTGAGGCAGTTCAGTTGTTGACCTTTACTGTAGTGACTGGATTTTCATCCATCCATTCATTCATTCATTTTTTTTTTAAGATTTTTATTATTATATCTAAGTACACTGTAGCTGTCTTCAGATGCACCAGAAGAGGGCATCAGATCTCATTACGGGTGGTTGTGAGCCACCATGTGGTTGCTGGGATTTGAACTCAGGACCTTTGGAAGAGCAGTCAGTGCTCTGAACCACTGAGCCATCTCTCCAGCCCCTCATTCATTCATTCTTAAAAATTATAATAAAATAAAATATAACCTAAAATAAAAACCACCTCATTGAAGTTGGACATGACAAGCCAACAGAAGGAAAAGAGCCCAAGAGAAGGCACAAGAGTCAGAGACCCACTTGTTCGCAAACTCAGGAACCCCATAGTTGTCTAAGTCTGGGATACCTCTCTCAGTGATTTTTTTTTTCCTAGATCCATTCATTTGTCTGCAAGTTCATTCTTCTCTTAAGGGACATGTAGGTTGCTTCCAATTTCTGCCTATATGTTCATGGTTGAGTAAGTGTGTCTGTGGTAGGAGGAAGCTTTTCGGTTTCATGAAGTCCCATTTATATATTGTTGGTCATAGTGCCTGTGCTAATGGTGGTGTTCAGAAAGTCGTTCCCTCTGCCAGTGAGAGCTCCTTCGTTTTAAATACCACTGCTGACTACTTCTGCTCTCCAGCTCCAGGCTGAGCCCGAATTCTCCTCACAGTACTCTTAGGACAGATTTGACCAATTAAATGGTAATATGTTCTTCTTTGTCCCTGCACTGTGAACTTGTGAGGTGGCTTTTTAACTGGATTTTCTTCTTATCACAGAGCTGAATATGTAGACATTAGATCAGTTGTAGGATCTTCTCTGCCCTTCAGGTGGCAGCAGAGGAAAGCCAGTTGAACTACTCAGATGTATGACATCAAAGAATCTAGTTTGTGTTTGAATCAATTTTCAGAGAAGCACATCTCCCATATTCCATTTTAACTGTTTTAATATTGGAATGCAAATAGTTTCTAGCACATGAAGGCCCTTGTGGATTTCCTGGTACTTCTTCAGAGGAGAGCAACCAACGCAGGGTAAAACGCTCCCTGGGTTGCGAGTAGGATGCATACTTTACCTTTCAACAAAGCAGTTGATGTCTTCCAGACAAGCTTTGTAGCCTTTCTAGTCTGAGCTTCTCCACAGGACAGCTAGATTGAGTTAGTGAATATATAGATAGCATAAAATTCTAAAATTATGAGATCCTGAGCTATCAGTGACTGTCTAATGAATGTCCATTTGTTTGGTGGTGTGCTCAGAATATAGGTATAGTAGAAAGGGGATATGCCGTACCTTGTACTCTCAGGATTGAGAATCTCTAATATGCTCATTTCCTCCCTCAGTTCAGCATTTTGTGCAGGCAAATATATTAGGATTTCAGAAAAAAAGCAAGATGAATGATGGACAATTGTATAATTAGAATAAGCTTCATGGAGGTAGAATTTGAGTCAGCATTTATATATGTGAAAGGCTTAGACTAAAGGAATTAATTATTTTGAAAGTTTATTATATACCCCATCTGCTTTTCCCCATAGTGCATGTTGAGAATCAGATAGGATAAAGAACTTTTGAGTAATCAGAATTAGTAATGAAAAAAGCAGGAATTTAAAACCACCTTCAGGACTCTGCTGCCATTCTTTGACCTCAGCAGGACCACAAAGGTATCTCAGAGGTTAGCCTGAGCTGGACCATTCTACACCAAGAGCTTGCCAACGATTGGGTCTCCTGATGTCTTTAAGGGACCGACCATAGCACTCCACAGAAATGAGTATTAGGAGTGGTCAGTTCGGGAAACACAGCAAATGGAGACTTTCTATTTTCTTTCTAATCTGATGAGAAGTGCAGAGCTTCAGAAAATCAGAAGAGAAGTCGCCTTGTCCGTATTGGGTCAGGATGCTCGCTCTGAGAGGTTATCTTTGGCAGAGTTCTGGAACATTGGGTAAGAGAGTTCTGTTTAAGAAGTATTTACAGATAGGGCTTAGCTGAGGGCAAGCCCCTGGACAGTTGATCCTGGTTCCTCTTTAAATAACAATCTTTCTTCCTCAGTGTCTTAAAGTAACTCTGGGCAGTATATTACCTCTTTGATTCTTTCCTCTTAACCTGAGGTGGATAGAGGGTGTGATTCAGGGGTCCCCATGCATTGATGCTGAAAATGGCCTGCTGATCACTGGCATGAACGTAAACTGTAGTGGCACTTCAAGTGTCCTTCAGGAGCCAACATCCATTATAATGAAGTCAGCTGTGTTCAACTCGTGGTGCACATGATTCATAACTAATGGGAATAAACCACAGCTTAGTTGCTGTCTGACAGATGTGCTCTGGACAGATAGGATTTGTCCTGGGCAGGCGCCATTCTTCCCACACTGTGCACTGATGCTACGAGCTTCACCCTGCTTAGCTGTGTGCTGCTCTTGGAAAAGCCCTCTAATTTCACTGTTTACTCCCTAGCTTCTTACTCACTCTTCAGCCTACTAAAATAGAAATTCTTCTCCACCTGCCAGCAACATTGCTCTGCCAAAGGCCATGTCCTCCTCCTCTTCCTTCTTTTTTTTTTAACTTTTTATTGATTCTTTGTGAGTTTTACCTCATCTACCCCAGTCTCACTCATCGCCCCATCCCCTCATATCTGCTCTTTACTCTTGCAACTCCCCCCCACAAAGAAAACACACACACACAGAGCATAGAAAACTATCTCATCACGGAAGCTGGAGTATGTCACAGTGTCTCCCATAGTATATCCCTCTGGCCACACATCTTTACTTGCAAATAATTTGAGGTTTCTGGCTTCTTTGATACCATCAATATTGAATTGTCAGGCTAATCAAAGGTGCTACATAAGGGGAACCCAGGTTAATCTCAAGAACATTACTGACCTATGCATACCTCAAGAGCCAGCTCCACTGTGTTTTCTGTTAAGGTGCCCAATTTCCCAAGTGCTGCATTCGGTGAGGGGTGGAGCCAGCTCTAGTGCTCACAAACCCCCGGGGCTGGCTCACTCTTGGCATTCACCATCAGGGCCAACTCCATTGTATTGCCTAGGCATCTGCTCTCCCAAGTGCTGCAGCCACTGAGCGGGCAAGGCTAGCTCTCCTGCTATCATGGCTAACTCTATTGACTACTGCAGGTGATGAGGGAGGAGGGCAGAAATTCCCGTGCACCTATGCCACCTCACCACAAATGAGAGGCAGGGCCAGCTCACTAGCTCTCATGACCCCAGGGCCACCTCTACCAACTGCCACAGGTGGTGAAGGGTGAGGAGGAGACAGTGTCACCCCCCAACCCATACTACCTCGTGGCAGACAAGTGACACAGCCAGCTCTCCCTTGCTCTTGCCTTCAGGACTGGCTCACTCATGCCCCCTTGACCAGGACCAGAACTACTATGCTTCCTAGGCAAGGTGTAGCACCTGCTCTCCCGGGTGTTATAGCCGACAAGAGACAGGGTCAGCTCACCCGCTCTCCTGACCCCAGGGCTAGTTCTCCTGACTTCTGCAAATGGTGAGGGGCAAGAGGTGGGGCATCACCCCCACATTCATCAAGGCAGGGCCAGCTCTCCTGTGTTCTGGTCCTGGGGCTGGCTTACCTATGCCCTCTTGACCAGGGCCAGCCTTACTGTGCTCGTCAGGCAAGGCGCAGGGCCTGCTCTCCCAAGTGCTCTCGAGCCAGTGATGGAGCTGGACCAACTCACTAGCTCTCATGACCCTGGGGCCAGTTCTCCTGACTGCTGCAGGTGATGACAGGTGAGGGTATCACCCCCATGCTCATGCCACCTCAAGGCGGCTCTCTACACTCTCGCCACCTGTGCCACCACCAACAGGGCCAGCTCTGCTGTACTGTCCACGCAAGATGCAGGGCTTATTCTCCCGAGTGCTGCAACTAAGCTAGCTCTCCTACATTCACACTCTCAAGACTGCCTCATCCACACCTCTGCCACCAGGGCCACTTCTACTGTGTAATCTGAGTAAGGCACACAGCCCACTCTCCGGAGTGCTACTGCCAGTGAGCGGTAGGGCCAGAGGTAGCTCTCCAGAGCTCTGGAGCTGTGAGAGATGGGTACAGTTCTGTGCAGCCCCTGGACATCCATGTGGTCCCCAGTGGGTGCTCATATTCTCTAGTTGTAATATGAGCCATAGACAGCAACTCCAACCCCTGTAGTCATGGCCGTCAACAAGCAGCTCAGGCTGGAATCTCACCATGGCCCCAGGTGGCAGGGCTAGCCACTCATAACAGGCTACTCCTCTCCACAAGGAGTCTTCAGTTCCATCTCTTTATAATGTTCAAGCTGTTCCACTTCTCTTTCCCTCCCATCTGTCCACTACATACTCACACATTGGGGTGGCTCCTGCTACAGACTGGCTATATGGCTGGCTGGCCCCTGGGTGACATCCTCAATCCACTGGGCACCGGAGGGCAGGTTTGTAGGTGATACAGCCCTCTATAAGTCTCTGTCTTCCTCATCTCTCAGTATACTGCATGGTGGTGGCAAGACTGTGTGTGTGTATAGCCCACCTTTGCCGTGGGGTGGAGGGCAGGTCTGTGGGGGTCTTCCCCTTCCCTTACTTTGTGGAATGACAGAAAGCAGTTCTCTCTCTGTCTCCCTCCTCCCATGCCACACTGCCTGGATTTGGTTTGATTTTTATGAGTCCTAGACGTAAAACGGCTTTGACCACTAAGCCAGGCATCAAGCTAGGATGAACAAAGGACTGCCATCTGCTCCGCCCTGACTGATCTAAGACCACCACCAACATGGTGTCTGGTTGACCATTGCCAGGGGGTGTTCACATCCTTCTTAATGATGGGATTCCAGGGACTCTTCATCTTTTACCATGAACTCTCAGCAGCACTTTATAAAGTTTACTACTGTTTTTAAAAATTGTCCCGCTATGACCTCTCAGGTACTATTCTTTTGTGACTCCCCTTTGTCGTTCTAAAGTTTCTCTGTGTCATTTC
Source organism: Mus pahari (assembly GCF_900095145.1). Taxonomy (NCBI): domain Eukaryota; kingdom Metazoa; phylum Chordata; class Mammalia; order Rodentia; family Muridae; genus Mus; species Mus pahari. The sequence continues at coordinate 109,119,006 of NC_034594.1, read as the reverse complement.
AGTTCCTCTTCTGTAATAAGCAAGTGTTTCTCCTTCCTTCTGTTCCCAGGGCTCTTCCCTCTTTAACAGATCTACTCTAGCTGTTTCATCTGTCAGTGTTCTGTCCTGGATCTCTGGTGCTCTTCATAATGCATAGAAGGAGTAAGGGAAGTGCTCGACTTGCTCTCTAGACATTCTACAGAAGTACATGTTTGGCTATTATTCTCCTGTCCCTTAGCCCATCACCCTTGCTTCTTTATCTGTTTCAAGTAGCATGGATTTTTCTTTTAGGGTTCTCAAGTCCCTTTAAGAAAAAGCCTAAAGAAAAACTAGACTAAACCATTCTACCTTCTGGACTTTAAAACAGAGAAAGTCTTTTCTTATATATTAAAAAAAAATGCTATCCTAATATGTGCTACCAAGTTGAGAAACCCAGAAATCACACTAGAAGAGTTTGCTGATAGAGAGCCTGTCTTAGTTAGGGTTTTACTGCTGTGAACAGACACCATGACCAATGCAAGTCTTATAAAGGACAACATTTAATTGGGGCTGGCTTACAGGTTCAGAGGCTTGGCCCATTATCATCAAGGCAGGAGAATGGCAGCATGCAGGCAGGCCTGGAGCAGGAGGAGCTGAGAGTTCTACATCTTCATCTGAAGGCTGCTAGCAGAACACTGACTTCCAGGCAGCTAGGATGAGGGTCTTAAAGCCCAAGCCCACAGTGACACACGTATTCCCACAAGGCCACACCTCCAGATAGAGCCACTCCCTGGGCCAAGAATATTCAAACCATCCCAGAGCCAAAGCAAACACTTGCCAGAAGCCTTCCCTTTCCTTCTTCGCTCACATTCCCCGTGAGCAAGTCCTCACTTTCTCCTTAAAGACCCCCGGGTTCTATCTGGGGGTGCAGCCTAATGGAGAGCACCTGCTTGGCATGTACAGGAGGGCATCCCCGTACATCTAAAACCAAAACTCTTTCCATTTTCTGTTCTTCTGTAGTGCTCTGTTAACTCAGGCCCTGCCATTGAACCTGTGGCTCTTGTATCACCTTCCTTCCCCTCCCCCAAAAGCTGTGCTCTGCTGTTGTCCCCAGGTCACTGGCTCCTACTCAGACCTGAGACTGAGCTCCATGAAATGTGCCCCCCCCATCTCCCCAGGAAGCCTCTTAACACCTTAACTCTCCTGTGGCATTTCATTCCTTAGCCCCTCAAAGAATATCAGGTTTTCTCTCCAGAAGAATCTTTGGCATCTTTGGTCTTGAATATTGATTATCACTGTGTACATCTTCCCAGAAGATTCTGCTCAAGATTAAGGCTTCTTCATCTTTATCTATAGTTTCCAGGGCGGATAAAACAAAAGTAAGATGGGAAAATGACCAGAATGAATGAAAAGGAGAATGAATGAACCAATGTAGTGCCAGCTAAACTAAGAAGTAGTAAGTTACCAAATGAATAGGAATTTAGCATAATAAGGCACATAACTAGGAGTCATAACCCAGTTCCATTTTTCACACATAACCTTAGTTCAGTTCACTAATTATTTGGAGTACCTGATAGAGTAGGCAGGATACTGTCTGTCAGTGCTGTGATGACAGAGAAAACTACCACATTCTTAGGACTTGGTGGGGGGGGGGGTTAGCATTGGACAGATAGAGTGCTTTCTCGGCTATTGGACATGGATGCGCTCTCTGTTTCTCTGTCTCTCTCTTACACACACACACACACACACACACACACACACACACACACCACAGTACTAATGACACCACTGCTGTGTGTGCTCTTGTTCATCCTGGGTCTTTCCAGTTGGAAATCTGAGTCTAATGGGTAAGTGCATATTTCTCTCTGTTTACATCTGGGTTACATTTGAAACATTATTTTGTTTTTCCTTTTTTGCCTATCAAAGAAAGATAAAAGTAGCATTTCCTTGGTTTAAACTCCAATTTCCTTGCTGCTAGTAAAACATTTTCTCTTTTGTTTATGGGCTTTTCTGCTTTTCTATTTCTCTAATTTTCAGAAAATATATTTTGCTGATTTGATGTCATTGTTTTGTTGTTATATATCTGTTTTTAAGTTCAGGTATTTTCTGTTGTCTGTCTAATATACTTTTAGCTTATCTTGTGATGTTTATGATTTTTATCATATAGATAGTCCATCATCTGTTTGTCATCCTTCTTATTAAGATTTGAGTTATCTCTGTGTGTATATGTTGGCTTTCTTATTTTAAACAGCAAGACAGTGATGGTATCCTACTCTTTTCTGCATTAGGTGATATGTTGGAGACAGTTGGTCAGGTCTCGGTGGTGTAGCCTGTGGGCATGCAGTAGAGCAGCATGCAGTGGCCTTGTTGGCATCAGTAACACCTGCTGTGACCAGTGAACTAATTGTAAAGTGACCTACATAAGCAAAGCACTGTCGTTTGTGAAAGTGGCTTTGGCTCTGAACACTGGCGTGGTTTTTCTTGAGCAAATGTTCAGAAGGGCGAGAACTCAAGAGTACACCCTGCTGATTGGAGGCAGGTCACAAATGACAGCCACATGGCTGTACAGCAGAAAGAGTCCTCGGAGCCAAAGTTTTGTGCTGTAGAACATGGAGACTAGAATAAGGTATCTGCGGAGTTTCTCTGTGAGAAGCCAGACTCTGTAGGCCATATGGGTACCATTGTGTCTACTCACTGTCTGCAGCTCAGCATGGCAGCACCGGGTGCATAGCCCCTGCCTCAATGCTTATCAGTGACTGTGTGAGCCCTATAGGGGACACATAACTCAAAGATTTATTGTCTGGTCCTTTTCTCCAGGAATGTGTAGTTCTCAGGCTGAAGATTTCACACCACTGACATTTAGGGCCAGATAACTCTGCCGTCCCTATGAAAGGGACATGGAAAATTGTCCCTGATAGTGCCAGTCTAGGAGATTCAGAAATGCCCCCACCCCCTCACCCCCCCCTTTGTATTCTCTCTCTACCTGTCTCTCTCTCTCTTTTTGGTCATTGAGGTGATAGCATGGGTTCCCCGTTGGAACTTCAGCTCTGATGTCAGTGCTGATCAGCATGCGCGCGGCACATAACCCTTTGAACTCAGTCACACTAAACTGAAATCAGACCAGACCTTAATATATGGCATATCCTAGTGAGCTGGTGGGTTAGTTGTCAGTCTGACACAGACCTAGACATATCTGGGGGAAAGAACTTCAACTGAAGAATTGCTCCTATCAGAAAGGCTTAGGGACATGTCTGTGGGGAATTCTTCTGACGGCTAATGATTGAGGAGGGCCTAGCCCACGGAAGACAGTGCCACCCCTGGGCAGGTGACCCTGTGTTAGATAAGAAAGGTATGCTGCCTAGGAACAAGCCAGTAAGTGCCATTCCTCTGTGGCCGTGGCTTTACTTCCTGCTTCCAGGCTTCTACCTTGAGTTCCAGCCTTGGCTTCCCTAGATGGTAGACTGTAGCCTGTACTTGAGATAAACCCTTTCCTCTCCAAGGTTGCTTTTGGTCAGCGTTTTATCATAATAGCAGAAAGCAAACTTAGATGTGGGAGTCTCCCTGCCCCTTAGGTAGCTTCTCAGCCTGAGCCATGCTTACAGCTTTCCTCTCTCCAGTTTAACCCTTTATAGAGAGATGAAATTCGCCTTTGTGTTCCCATCATATATTCTTCTTTATCTGTCTCTTGTCCTCTCTTGGTAGCAGCAGCTGGCTGGGCCCCAGCCTCCAGTGAGGCAGTATTTACAGCTCACTTGGGTGGATGCCACAGCTAGGGTAGCCCAAGGGCAGATGAAATAGCCAGAACGGGAGTGCTGCGCTCTACGCTCTGTCTTCTCTCACATAAAGAGGAACTCTCCCTCTCTCTTCTGTCAGATGACAAGGGGTATTGATCGACTTGGTACAGTATATAAAATATGCATCTAATGGAATGGTATTTTGGGAACTATTAGTGGCATTGGCTTGCTGAGCCTGGGGATTTTGCCCTCCTCCCCTTCCTTTTCCCCCTTCCTAGGAACAGCTTCTTAGCAAATTACAAAAGCTCTGCCTCTGGCTTGCTGGGTAGCAGTGGCAGTGCAGGCTTACTCTAGTTTCCAAGGGAGACGGGTGCTGAGACTGCAGCGTTTCCCAGCAGCCACATACCTTTCTTGCTGTTCTTCTCCATGCATGTCTTGACCTTCATTCTGCTATGCAGGCCTGCACAAGAAGGTAACTGTTTTCTTGCAGTTCTCTGCGTCGAGGGGGGCAAAGGGAAAGCAGGGTGGTATGGGTAAAGGCATATGGATGTAGAGAATATAAATGCTGGAATTAGAAAAAAGGGCTCTGAGGTGCTCTGGTCTGTGAACATCTTCCTGTTTGCTGTACCATAAATACCCTGAAGATGAGAGCCCTGGCACTAGCTCATAAAATTTAAGATTACTGCATATAAAAGCATAAGGTTATAGTAATATTGCCTATGGGAAGCACAGAAGAAAAATGAAAACGTGGAGAAGAAAATGCAGTCAGTTGCTCTCAAACACTCTGTCTTCATGACTTTTGTTGAGTGTGTGTTTTACACGTTTAAGGAGCGATCTGAGAATGTGTCTCTTCAGAATATCACAGCACTCCAGAGCTGTGCTTCCCGGCATCACAGTCTGTATTCTTGTATTGCTGTTTAAATCTAAAGACAAATAAAGTTAAAAAGAATGACCTCTGTTGTACTGGCCACATTTAAAATGTGGCTGCTGGCTTCTATATAAGACTGACTATTGGACACTTCCATTATTATACAAAGTTCCATTTAAGGAACTAAAGGCCCATAGAAACCCATAGAAACATGGGAAGCTTAGTACAGTCAAAGCTCTGTATCACAAGTTCTGAATGTGGATTCAAACAACTGAGTTGAAAATATACAGGAGAAAAAAATATACTTGTTCTTAACATGTACAGGCAGTTTTCTCTTGTTGTTCCTTAGTTTCACAGCATTTACATTGTACTGCACAATGAAGTAAGCTAGAGATGATTTAAGGGATATATTTAAAGAAAATGCAGAACATGTCTGCCAACACTATGGGATTCTATATGAGACTTGAGCATGCATGGCTTTGGGTACTGGGGGGCAAGGTTCCTGGAACCAAGCCCCCTGGAATATTTAAAGATGACTCGTTTGGCCAGACCAATGAATAGGCTTTTAGCAAGAAGACAAGTGGCCTTTTTTCCACAATCAACATAAATATGGATTCATTATGGTTAAAGCTGACTGACATCTTGAAAAACACTTTGCCATCTTCTTTATTTTGTGACTAAAAGGCAGAAGAACTTAGCAGTCTTTTTTCTCCTGTTGTACAATGTTAACCACTCTAGCCTCCCAGGCCATTCTGTGTCTGACTGTGAAGTCAGTGCTCTCCAGAGGAGTTTAGTCCCTCATACTATTTGATTTTTATGGGTCTTTCACAGCAGCCTTATAAAGTGTCGATGCCCACTTCTGCAAATGTAAAAACCATCCTGTCCCATCAGACTGTTGAGTGAGTAACTCAGACTTTTGTGAGATGCAGAGGGTGCCAGAGGAAGCCGTAAGGCGGCTCAGTCTACTCAGTCCTGCTGCTTAGAGATTTGCATATAGCTGAAATGTCATGATGCTTTGTCAAAGAAGCAAATGTTTCACTGTGGAATGAAGTAAGGAAAGTTCTGGATGCAGGAGAGCATCATGGTACTGTCTTTTGGTGAATACCTGTGAGCTTGGCTATTTTTATGTTCCCTTGGGCCTTGGTTGTCTCTTCTGCAAGGCAGGGATAATTTTATCATCTCTACCCTGAACCTTAGAACTAGATCAAATTTTTAAGTCCTTTAGGCATTGGTTTACTAAAAATAACTGCTAAGCGGGCAGTGGTGGCATACACCTTTAATCCCTATATTCAGGGGCAGAGGCAGGTGGATCTCTGTAAATTTGAGACCAGCCTGGTTTACAGAGCTTCTTCCAGGACAACCAGGGCTACACAAACCCTGTCTCAAAACAAAAACTAGTGAACGAATGAAAGAAAGAAAACTACTGCTATAGAATTTAGACTTTATTATAAGGATTTTGTGAAAAGTTATATACCACCAAAGAAAAAAAGAAAAAAATCCCTGAAAACAAAATATTTATTTTCAAAACAGAAAATATAAATAAGCTAACTATTACCGAATTTGAATTTTTACTTAAAACTTTCCTCCCAAGTACACTCAGGTAAATTTTATTAGTGAGTTTTAAAGGTTATGTAACCCAAATCATACATACATTATTACAGAAAGTAGACCAGCAGAGAACATATGAAACCTTAACTAACAAAGCTGGCAACTAGAAGAGAAAAATCAGACACCACATTCCTTTTATGACTATGAGTGTAGAAATCTTAAGTTATACATATTATAATACATATTGTATTACATACATATAATACCTGTTGGGTCTGAGGCTGGCTGAGCATGGTCCTGGGCATTCGAGGATGAGCAGATCCCTGGGGCTTGCTAGCTACCTAGTCTAGCTGAACCCATGAGTGCCAGGTTCAACTCAGAACTCTGTTCCAAAATAAGGTGAAGAGTAAAGGAGCAATGTGACATTAACTTCTGGCTTCCATACAGCACTGGGAGTACACACGTATCTACACATTTATATCTTGAGCAAAGTGTGTGGCTCAGTGACACAGTACTTGACTAGCATGCCCACACAGACACAAAAGCAAACACAAAATTAAAACACAGAACCTGAGGCCTTTTGTTTGAACCTAGATAGTTTAAATAAAAATCAATATGGTATTGCCACACAAGCATGAAGACTTGAGTTCAGGCCCCCCACACGCTCATAAAAAGGTGAGTTGGTGTACAACTATAATCTCATCACTGGGGACGCAGGGTGAGGAGGTTTGCTGGATTGTACTGGCCAGCCAGTCTAGCCAAATCAGTGAGCTCCAGTTTCAGTGAAAGACTGTATTTCAAACAAACACATACATGGGCTAGGGGAATAACTCAGCGAGTAAGAGTGTTTGCCACACAAGTGTGTGTACCTGAGCTCAGAACCTACATAAAAGCTGGATGCTTATTTGTAACCCAGATGGTCCTATGGGGGATGGGAGGTGGAAACAGGAGAAGCTTCTGGGCCAGCTAGCCTGTCTTATGCAGTAGTAAGGCTAGCCTGTCTAAAATGAGGTAAAGATAAGGAATGGTGCTCAGGTTGTCTCTAACCTCCATACATATGCTGTGGTATATGTGCACAGTGATATCTGTACTCTTGCATTCATACACACAAATGTGTGAATGCACATGTACACACAGGAGAACAATAAAGAGACTTGATACCCACCTTCAATCTCCATGTCAACATGTAGACACATGCATCAGTACACACCAACCTTAGCTGGATTCCTATAAGATTGGAAATTTTAGGTTAATTTGATGAGTGCTGTGTAAAGAAGCTTGCTAACCAGTAAGTCCCCTATAGCAGGGAAGCCAAGAGCAGGAACAAAGCAGGGACACTTACTGTCACTGCCCCTCATCAGCATGGCCCACAGCTCCCTGTCACAAAGGTAAGGTGAGAAAAGAGAGAAATAGGAAGGGCAGAGGGAAGAAGCAAAATCCAGTTCTCCTTTTACAGATGGCGGGTGGTGGCACTTTTGCAAATGTTTGGAATTCTGTAACAGCATTCAATGACTGCACATAGCTTTCTGGCCATTTTGATCTTTACTGACCTTTATTCTTAGCATTCAGAAATCCCTTCAGCATGCGGAGCACTTTCTTATTCCTCTCTTCTTAGGTCCTATCTGACACCTGTACGGGATGAGGAGGCAGAGTCATTACGGAAAGCACGCTCCAGACAAGCTCGGCAGACACGAAGGTCTACTCAAGTGAGCATCCTCCCCACCCCCTACTCCCTGCCCCCTACTCCCAGTGTTCTTTTGCCTTTCTTCTCCCCAGTGGAAGTGTGTAGCAAGCATACTAAAATGAATGCTTTTATTCATCACGTTGTCACCACGTCTAAGGGTATACTGTGTGCAATCAAATAGTTTATGGCTGTCTCTACTCATGCTCACCTCCATTCCTCCAGGCTCATTCCACCTCTGCTTAAGAACTTTTAAGAAGCCTGTAGCCTTTCACACGGGGACGGTCTCTAACTGATAGCAGTTCAAATGTTAAAAATAGACTTTCCATTTGACCCAACACACACAAACTACTCTTAGATAAATACATGAAAACACTTTCACATAAAAACTTGTATAGAGAATTATGTAACAGCATTATTCAAAATAGCCAAATGTACAACCAGCTCAGTATTGTACTCCATAATAAGAATGAACAAAATATGCCATGCCCATATAGGGAGCTACTATTTAGAATTAAAATTGAACGTTACAGGAGCTGGACATAATTCTTTGGCAGTTAGCACTTGCTGCTCTTGTGAAGGACCAGCGTTCAGCTCCCAGAACTCATATCAGGAAGCTCACAACAGCCTGTATCTCCAGATCCAGGGGATCCAGCAGCCTTGTCTGGTCTCCTGTGGGCATCCGCATACGCAAGCATAAATCCACACACAGACACTCTGGGCATCTGCATACACATGCATAAATCCACACACAGACATACACATGAATAAAAAAATTAAAGTGATGTTACAGTATGGATGAACTTTGAGAAAAATTTCAAGTAAAACAATCTGGGCACAAAGAGCCCATTTGTGAGGAGTCCATTATGCGGTGTGGTGTATCCAAAATGGCATAGCCAGGGAGAGGGAAAGGAAGAGAGGGAGGGAGGGAGGGGAAAAGGGAGGGAGGGAGGAAGGGAAGAAGGAGGGAGGAAAGGAGGGAGGGGGAAGGGAGAGATGGACTGAGGGATGAATGGAGGAAGGGACGGACAGACAGACAGACAGACAGACAGATGATTAATGCTTGGGGTTCAAGGAAGAGGAATGGGAAGAGACTGGCTGTGGGTTTTGGGGGTGATGATGAAAATGTCCTGAGAGTCCAGAGCAGTGACAGTGGAAAAGCTCAGAGCATCTTAGAAACGATCAGCTCACACACAGAGCATCCTAGAAACCATCAGCTCACACACAGTAAAAGGAGAGTTTTATGATACATCAGTTCAAATTTCAGTTAGAAAAAAGGTCTTTTACAGGAGCCATGAAAGCAGTTTAAGGAAGAATGTGATGTAGCTCACACTATTTGGTGTGTAGATAGAAGATGTTTGCCAAGCCAGGAAACCAGAAGACTAGTTAGGAAGCTGTTCAGAGTCGTCCCAGCTGAGTGTGGCAAGGGCAGAACCTCAGGTGGCACTGGCCTTGAGTGTGGAGGAAAGGCCTCGAGCAGGACAGTGGAGGAAGCTGAGAGGGCAAGGAAGCAGAATGAAGAGAATGCCAGCAGCAGCAGCAGCAGCATTGGAAACAAACGGAGTCCGTGTTGGTCGCAGAAAGGCGCACTCTTTATTTCCTTATTCAGATGGTATAGAAGTCAGGGGAGAGCACTGATGACTGGGAAGGGGGCACCCTACGATATAGTAGCAGAAAGGTTGCGTCTGTCTTTCCTGACCTCCCAGAATGGGTCTGTGTGTCTGTCCTTCTCATGGCATCCATCCTCCATGCAGCCATGACTGTTCGCTGTTTCTCTCTCATTCTAGTCATTGCACACAAGAAAACTTGGCCAGTTCTACATTTTTAAGTTTATGTTCAGCGTCATTAAGTAATTTCCATCAGCACTGTTCATCTCCAGAATGTTCTTCGTCTTTCCAAACTGAAACTCTGTATTCATTAAGCAATCACTCTATGCAAAACAAGCAATATTCCCTTTTCTCTCTCTCTGAGTTTGACTGCTTTATGAATCATATAAATGAAATCATACAGCATGTGTCACATGTCTGACTTATTCCATGTGATATAGTGCTAGGTTAATTCCTGTTGTCCATGTATCATCAATTTTTTTCTTAAGTCTGTACGTATATGCCACAATGTATCATTCACCTGTTAGTGGACACATAGCTCCTGCAATAAGCCACCATGCAAATAGCTGTCCACATGTCTCCAGACCCTGCTTCCAGTCCTTTGTGGATATACAAATATATGTGTGTGTGCTGGCTTGTATGATAATCCTGTTTTAAATACTGAGGATGTACTGTTCACATAATAGCTGCCCTGCTTTCCACTCCTGTCAACATCCACAAATATCCCCATTTCTCTAGATCTTTCTCAACATTTGTATTATACTTTGGAGGATTTTTAATATAGTAGCCACTCTATTAAATGTGAAGTAGAAGACTGACTGTAATTTTTTTTTACATTTTAATTTTTTTATGGGGAATCACACATGGAGTCCAGAGGACAACTTGTGGGAATCAGTTCTCTCCTTCTACCATGTGGGTCCCATGTGTCAAACTCAGTCCCTCACACTTGGCAGCATGTGCCTCTATGCACTAGACCATTTAAATAGCCTACTGACTATATCTCTATTATCATCTTCTCCTTCAGTGTACAGTAGATAAACAATCAGAATATGTATGTATGTATATATATATATATATATATATATATATATATATAATTGAATATATCAGTGATTGAGAAATAATAGTCTGGGAATATAGAATATTCTTATATGATTTTAAATTTATTTATGAAGAGGCAGAAAAAGGTATCTGGAGAATGACTTATAATTAAAAGTGGAAGAGCCAAAGATGCACAAGTGTCTTGTAATGAAAGCAGACCTGGTGGACATGCTTGCAATCCCAGCATTTGGGAGATAGAGGTAGTAAGAGCAGGAGTTGAAGGCCAGACTCAACTACACGGTGGTGTAGAGGTCAGCCTGGGCTACATTTGAAGGAAAGGAAGGAGGGGGTGAAGAGGAGGGAGGGAGAGCAAAGGAAAGAGAGAAAGAAAGAAATGTTGTAGAAAAGGACTCAGGAGAGAGAACCAAGGTCCACATCAGAACAGGAAGGATCTTGAGACTCCCCAGAACGTGTGCATGACCTTTGAAAACATTTTGTTAGGTTCTCAAAGGGACACAGGGTCCACAGAAGAAAAATTACCCAGAAAGCAAGCCTCCAGTTCTTTACTGTGGCAGGTGGCACAGGCCTTGCCTGCTTCCCTGGGTCTCACTGCCCTCAGTCTCCTCCCACTTCCTCAGATTTGCTAAACTGCTGATGGACACCACATCATTCCAACCTCCTGTATCTGAGGCTTTGGACAGGCTCCTGTAGCCACAATACCTTTCGCCCCTCACACCCTTCCAAGGAAGCACAAGCTAAGGTCAGAGGACAACTTGATGTGTTAGTCATGGCCTTCTGGAACTGAGGCAGGGTCTCTTGCTCACTGCTGATCATAGCAGGCGAACTTGCTTCCCATCCCCCCATGGGTGCGTTTACCTGGGTTCTGCGGATCCAGACTCTGGTCCTTGGACTCATTTATCCCTGAGCTGTCTTCTCATATCCCAGGGTTTCTATCTTCATGTGCACATAACATCTTATGATCATCTACTTTTTTCATGTAATTTCTGGTAGATGAAACATTTATTGAAAAGGGTGCTAGTGAGCTAGGTCAACAGTTGAGAATACTTACTGCCCTTGCAGAAGGCCGGGGTTCAGTTTCCAGTGTCTACACAGTGACTTACAACCTGTAACTCGAGTTCCAGAAAAGTTACACCCTCTCCTGCTTCTTCTGTAGGCTCAGGCATGCACATAGGGTACATCAACTCTGCCAAGCTCACACACATACCCATGACTGAAAGTAAATCTTTGAAGAAAGTGTCTTGAAAAGAATTACTTGACTTGCCTCTGTAGTTTAATTGCTTAAAGACATCAGTTATTTAAAAGAGTGAATAAAATTATGAATTAGCTTTCTTTTTTTTAAAGACAGTGATGAGGGGAGAGAGAGAGAGAGAGAGAGAGAGAGAGAGAGAGAGAGAGAGAGAGAGAGAGAGTCAGTCCTGCAGAGAGGGTGCTTTCTGGTTTTGCAGAGGACCCCACATTGTCATCTTTAACTCCAGCTTCAAGGGATCTGGCATCCTCTGCAAGCAGTATACTTGTATACATACATAAGAGCATACGTATACATATAATTTTTTAAAATAAAAAGGATGCTATGGGTTTAGTAATTAGTGCCTGCCTTCCAGCTTTGGGACATGGACTCCTCCAAGGCTCTGAAAATGTACACACTCTACTGGAATAATCTCACTCTCCTTAGGGCCGTCCTGCCCAGGTCTACCATTTGGCTTTGCCTCTGTCATGCTGCTCCAATGATCCCAGGGGGAACAATAATTGTTGGCATATCTGTGTGATTCCTAGAGTTACTCAGGAAATGACAATAGAGAAAAAAGCCAATATAGCATTTCAGAAAGTTATGTTGTTTTAGCCTAGCTATGTATGAATTTGCACCTTCTTGAACCAGGTTTTAAGTTTGGTTTTTCCAGTATTTACTGCTCAGAGAATAAGAGGGTAATAACCATTTGATCTTGGGAGAGAGTAAAGTGCACTCAGATAACTGAGCACAGTTTGGTGTGGACCAAGTACATCTGTAACAGTGGGTATCACTGTTGACCTATTTTGGGAAGACCAAGTTAGGAAAGCTAAAATTTTAGTTCAGAGTGTACACAGATTTAGGTCTGCATTCTCTGTACACCACGGTGCTTATTTTAGGCTTCTGTTGCTAGAAATGGCCTGTTGGGGGATTCATTTAGGTTGTTTTAGGGTCAGTTTCTCTGCTCGAGAATTCTGTGTGTTAATGTGAAACTGTCTTTACCACTTGATATTTTCCCAGGGTGTTACCCTAACAGACCTCCAAGAAGCAGAAAAGACTTTCAGCCGCTCAAGGGCGGAGAGACAAGCTCAGGAGCAGCCTGGTGAGAAGCTTGATGATCCTGGTAGCCTTGAAGGGAGTACCAAGAAGCAGGAGCCATCAGTAGCCCCAACAAAGGGAGCTGGTGAGGGCAGAGGTCTGGAGGAAGAGGTGAGCTCTTTTTGCTAGCATGCTCTGCCCACACGCACGATAATTTGGTGAGCATTCATAAAGTGGTGACTTAAATACTATTCTGCCTTGAAGTGAACAATTCCTGGAAGACAATGTGTGTTTGTAGTGGTCTTTGATGCAGACCTGTCTGGCTGAAAACAAAAACAAAACAAAACAAACAAAGGATTTCAGTTCTTTAACTGATCAATTTTCTCCTCAGAGTTAACTAATACTTTTTTGTTGTTGTTGTTTTTGTTTTTTGTTTTTTTGGTTTTTCGAGACAGGGTTTCTCTCTGTAGCCCTGGCTGTCCTGGAACTCACTCTGTAGACCAGGCTGGCCTTGAACTCAGAAATCTGCCTGCCTCTGCCTCCCGAGCTAACTAATGCTTTTGAGTGAATGTCTTCCTATTCTTTAAAGAGAGTATGTAGTATAATAAGAACATACTAAGAGTTAAGTGTTTTTATGCCAGACACTGTTTAAGGCATTTGAAATATATTAATTGGTGTAATCCTCAGGAGACCCATCTGAGGTTGATATTAGCATTCCTATTTCATAAATGAGGTAATTGAGTCCCTTGGGCTGAGTAACTTACCTTACACTCGACGCGTGGAGTAGTCAGCCAGAAAGGATTTGAATATAAGCAGTCTGGCCATACAGCTTAGTCAACACTAATGTGTTGTTTCCTAAACTCCTGGGAGTCACCATCTGTGTGGACATGTGCCTAGTGGAGGTGACATTTGCAGAGAGGGCCAAGGGTATAATTAGGGCAAATGTGCTCCTGGTCTCCATGGTAACCGTTGCCCCTGTCACTGTCATCACCACTCCTCCTCTCTCACTAGTGTCCTAATGTAGGCCTAAGAATGACAGGTACTGTAGTGGCAACAAGGTGTCTCACTTGATGGCGCTCTGAGTGCTAAGTTTGGTGAACTGATACTACTTACCATGCATCTCATTTGTTAAGGTAATGTTTACCGAGTACTGGTTCTGAGATGGAGTCCAGGAACCTAACACACATTTTCTAATTCAGCCCTCACCATTCTGGCTGACGATGGCTTATCCCTATTTTACAGACGAGGGGACTGAAGCCAGAGAAGTTAACTTTTTCAAGTTCACAGTTACTGCCTGCAGAGGATAGACTTTAAGCCAAGTTCTATCTCATTCCAAACCTTTTTTTACTTGGTTGTTTCTGTCTTTATAGTTTATAGATTTAAAGGTACATAACCTCCACATTGTGAGACTAGAAGAATCTCCAGTTAACTGTGATTTACTCAAAAAAAAAAAAAAATCAAGGTGAAACCAGACATTTTTTTAGTTTCAGGAAAGTGGTTCAGTGGTATAGCCTTCCCTAGAGTGTGTCAGGCCATGGTTTGGTGTCTAGAACACTAGAGGAAATGAGCTTTTCAGCAAGTCGTGTGACACGTCCATGTCATCCCGACGTTTGCTCTCTGTCCTCAGGCTGCCACCCACAATTGTTCCCTCCTTCACACTTCCGAGCTTTTCATTTCCCCTGTCCCCTACCTTTGAGCACTCCATCTTAAAAACACCACTGCTCTTCTTATTTTCAAGATCAAAAGAATTTTTATTAACACTGAGCACTTTAGTCATTTTAGCAATGGTGTCTCAGCTGCTGCGGTCATGATGGAATCCTAGAGTAGGAGTGCGGAAGCTGCTGGTTTCTGACCACTTACTAACTCGAATGCAGCTGAAAGACACCGACTGACCATCAGGAGTAATAAGTCTCCTGAATATTGATTGAAAAGACCCATTGTGAGGATCCCTAGTGTCTTTATCCTTTGAACTTGACCCCTAACATCTCATCCTGTGAATTATTTCCAGCCTGTCTATCATCGCCTGAGGTATCCAACTCAACCAGACAAAACCTCCACACCAGTTTCTCCTTCTGCATCAAGACCCTCACTGTACGCAGGTTCTCATCTACTGCGCACAAGTAGAGCTTCAGTCCCTGATTCTGAGAATTCAGAGACTACCACACACGCCACAGCGGCAAAGGAAATGGACACAAGTGGTATGTACTGTACAGCTCAGAAGTCACTCCCCAGGGTGCACGCACAGGCTTTTAAGATCCACATTGTGTGTTATCTTTGGGCAGAGAAAGAAGCAGCTGATTTGGACGATCAGTCCTCTAACAGGCTATCTGTCCGGGAGAGGAGACGAGCTAAAGATCGGCGAAGAGGCACGGGCATTAACTTCTGGACAAATGACGTAAGTACAGTGGTCTATGGGGCACACCATATCACCTTTGGCGGCAAGCCGTTTCTGTAGAGATCAAAAGAAAGAGCACCATGTGATCCCATGACTCTCCTAGAGATGGCAGAGAACTTTTACTAAGAAAAGACTCTTGGTAGTATGGGACTCATTCCGTTTGTTTCTGCTAAGTGCCTAGAGCAGTTCTGAGCACAGTATAGGCCCTGTAACTGATAAATGATTGTGAAAGCTGGAGGTTTGCAGCTATCGTGTGAACAAGCGGATATATTTGGCAAGCCTTAGCAGTCCTCTCTAATGGTCCCTGAGAGTCATGGAGTCAACAGTATCTTCAGACTACCTATAAGCCAGAATTGTAGTTTAGGATAATAAGATTTTGAAGGATGGGACTGGAGAGATGGCTCCATGGTTTAGAGCACTTGTTCCTCTTCCAGAAACCAGGTTCAATTCTCAGTACCCACATGGCGACTCACAGCCATCAATAACCCCAGTTCCAGGGATCCAACAGGCGCACACGTGGTACACATACTTGCATGCTGGCAAAACATTCAGATGTGTAAAGTGAATGCATCTTTTTGGAGTTTTTTGGGAAAAAAAAACAGTTTAAAAACATTTCAAAGGGCTTAAAATCTGTTAAGTTGACACAAATTTATCTGACTCAGGTTGACCTTTCTAGCAGGAAAAGGATCAAATTGTGAAAAACAGGTCACCACTTACTAACCACAAACACACACCTTAGTGCATCCCCACCATAGCTGCTTCTAACCTTCTCATTGAAGCCTGCTACTAGCATTTTAGTCCAAATGGCCAGCATCCCAACCTAGAGGCCCTATTCCTAATGACCAGTTTGAAAGTTAGGTAAACCATTCAGTGTGTCAAGAAATATAATAGTAGTTATCCATTACAGACCGTCTTTAGTGAAAAGGCATGTCCTTGTCGTAGGACTGATTCATAGGGTTTTAGATTTGTCAGTGGGGATTGACCTCAGACAAACAAACACTCTACCAATAAGCTGCATCTGCAGACCAGAGGCTGATATCTTTCGACAGAGTGAAATGAAGTCTTGCTTTTTGAAAAATACCTTTTCCTTGCTGTATTTGACTCAACATTTTTTACCACAGTGATGCTTCTAAGCCTCCTGCCTGTGGCAGGTATTGAAAGTGGCACTGGTGGCATCACTTGGCTTTCAGGCTCATGGCCCACATTTGAAAGGCCAAGGGTAATTGGTAGGAGCTGAGCTTGCTGTTTTCAGAGAGGTCTGTGACTATGGTCCCTATGGCTTTCCTCCTCTTTCCATTTCAGGAAGATGAAACAGATGTCTCCGAAGAGGTCAAAGAAGCATTGGTAAGTGACTGACCGACCAGTGACACACAGTCCCTTCAGGGCTGTCTTGCTCTGTGGCATACAGTTTTAATAGATGAGCAGCTCTGGGCACATGTGTGTTGAGGGTGAAAATGAACATTCCTCTGTGAAGAGAGGCAGGCCGCTCACTGATGCTACTTTTCCCTGTCCTGTAGCACTGCTCACATCTTGAACAGCTTTCTAGTATTAGGCTGTGCCAGCTGCCAGTCACCAACACTTATACAGGCTCTGCTTGTTTCTCTATTGACTATTACTTTGGATAAAGTATTCAGAAACTATTGGAAGAAAAGAACAAAGTGATACAATTTCTAGTGGTTCTCCTATAACAGAGAAGAAATAAATATAGACACCATAAAATTTGAGGCTGTTTAAAAGTTATTTATATTTATCTTTGAGTAAGGGCAAGCACCTCACCTCTTTTGTAATTTGACCTTTTGAAGCCAGGCATCTGGGCCCCTCTACGGTGAAAGTCCTACACCCAGCATTACCCATCAGAGTGACTTTTATACCTCTGAAACACTGAGGTATCATTTACAGGAAAGAGCAAATTTGGTTTTGGTAAACATTTATACAAACCCATGTCCTTTGCTTTTCAAAGCATTTAAAATCATAGCCTGCTAGCACTGTGCAGTATTTATTCTCAGAATATACTTAATGATCTTTACAGGAAATCAGCTAGCTCATTTTTACCAATACAGACATAAGTAGTAAGTCATTATTCTATCTAAATAGTTACGATCCCAAACAGTAGTTGTATGGTGGCATGTGCTGATAATCCCTTACGTATCTGTGGTAGGAAGAGCACAAGTTTCTTACTTTTGGGGGGTGTGTGTGTGTGTGTGCGCGTGCGTGTATGCGCATGTGTGCGCGTGTGCGTGTGCGTGTGTGCGTGCGTGTGTGTGTGCGTGCGTGCGTGTGTGTGTGTGTGTGCGTGCGTGTGTGTGTGCGTGCGTGTGTGTGTGTGTGAGTGCGTGTGTGTGTGTATGTGTGTTCGTATGTTGGGGATAGGTGTGAATACATTTGCATATGTGTGCACAGGCTGCATGGAAACCAAAGTCTTCCACCTTTAATGTTTGCAAAAGGATTTCTCACTGAACCTGGAGCTCATTAATTATTTTAGACAGGCTGATTAACAAATTTTATGAATCCTCCTGAATTCTACCTCCCAAGTACAGAGATTATAGGCATACAGTGCTGTGTCTGACCATTTCAGATACTAAGAATCTGAACTCAGATCTACTTTACCATTTAAGCCATCACTAGCTCCTATATGGCAAATTTAAGGCCAGAATAGGCTACATAGTGAGAGACCTTGTCTCAAATGGGAGGGGGAAGGCTAATTAATAATAATATAGTTAAGAATTGTCTTCTTTGATTGATGTTGAGGGTATGTTGCACGGATGAATTATGTTGTTTAGAAATAACACAGAAAAATCCCGTGTGTGTGTGTGTGTGTGTGTGTGTGTGTGTGTGTGTGTGTGCGCGCACGCGTGCGCACACATGAGACTGTGCATGTATGCCAGCAACTTTCTTCTTTAAGGGATTTGGAAAGGCTTTTAAAAGAGGCAGAAAGGCTCCTTTTGGGAATTGTGCTTAAACCAAGAATCTGAGTAATAGATTACAAAGCATTGGAAAGGCCCAGAATCCCCATAGGGTTAGTCCAGGCCATTTAGATCCTAGGAATAACAGGGCAGATTTTGTTGTCATAGAACATCTTTTGCCAGTAAACAAATCTCTGTCTGTAGTAAACTTTTTGGCACTGGAAAAATCTTAGCCTAGGGTACATGAAGTAAGAAGAATTAAAAGTGATCTTGATACAGCGCTTAGAGAATTTCTTTTAGGGAATTTCTTCTTAGGGCATTTCATTTTAAGACTGTTGAATTAAATCCATGGAGAAGACTTTCTGGTCTGTGCAGAAAAGCATGAGCTACTAAGGCTTAACACAAAAGTTATTTGTCAGGTAAAGAATATTCCATTTATCCAATCATTTGTGGCTACTAGTGTTTCCCAAATGTCAGGTAGACTTCAGTGTTAATCTAAGCAAACAATACCTCTAGCTGGATATCGAGGTGTCTTAGTTAGGGTTTACACTGCTGGGAAGAGACACCATGCCCAAGGCAACTTTTATAAAGGACAATATTTCATTGGGGCTGACTTACAGGATCTGAGGTTCAGTCCATTTTCATCATGGCAAGAAGCATGGCAGAGTGCAGGCAGACATGGTGCTGGAGGAGCTGAGAGTTCTACATTTTCATCTGAAGGAAGCCAAGAGCAGACTGCCTCCAGGCAGCTACAAGGAGGTCTCAAAGCCCACCCCCACAGTGATGCACTTCCTCCAACAAGGCCACACCTCCTAATAGTGCCACTCCCTGGGCCAAGCATAGTTGAACCACTGACTCTAGGGTTGGCCCAAGCACTTGCCAAGAGGTGCCATTACCCTGCTCTACCTGGAGTTCTGCAAAGGAAAGGCTACTGCTGAGTCAGCCTAGGTGAGGTTGCCTTTAAAGTAGTCTTGTGTTTGCATATCCCATTACTTGGTATACGTTCTCCTTCCTAGCTCACTCTGCTAATTCTAGTCGGCATTTCCCATATGGACTCACAGAAGAAATACTTAGTAATGACCCAGAATAAATTGTTACAATCCTACCTAAAGATAGTCAGTAGTATCTAATGACTCTTAGGACCACTCTCTCTCTCTTTCCTATAACATATTGTCCCTCCATTAAGCAGTGAAGTTGACAGCATCCACTGTGCTAGTCATAAAGGGGGACTTGCTGTTGAGGTCGCCCTGTTGCTAATCAGTGTGGATATTGCTGAAAAGCCTGGGCAGTTCTTCCCTCCTTGGCTTTGGTTCAGTGAAACTGTATCTGCTATTGAGGCTGTACCAGCTCTTCTCGCCTTCTCTATTGGCAATACTTATTGTTTTTAAAGTTGACTCCCCCCCCTCCAAGACTCTGACATCTGTTTGTCAACTGAAATGTCATTTATAGCTAATAAAATATGTAAATGTAAAATGCACCATTTAAGGAATCTTGACCTGTATCTGCCAGGGTAACTACCACCTGACAGGACATGTAATCTTCATCACCTCATAAAGGTTTCTGTTGTCCATTTTCAGTCAATTTTTTGATGCAAAAGAAGACCATTTTTCTGATTTTCACCATAATTTTATATGGACACATTCAGTGATATTTAATTTTTAAGAAAGAAACTTCATTTATTATCTCTACCATATGTCTCCACTTGGGATTAGAACAAGATGATTCCCAGTCTATATGATTCTTTCCTCTCTTTTTAAATATTTAGGAAGATTCCTTAGTGTCTGACCACCTGCCAGTAACACCGTATGGCTAAGAAGGCCGTCTATGTAACCTGAGCTCTGCTGATATCACTAAAATCCATCCCCTCTTTTAAGTACTGATGAAATTGTAACCAAGATTTATTTACATGTGATTCATAGCCAAGGACAGTGTAGATGTTTTCTCATGCACAGAGGAGATGATGAAAAAGACAATCACATGTTATTGTTCTTGTATCTGTAAAGAACACAATAAGAAGTCTACAGACCTTGCTTAATAAGTAAATAAATGGTCACAACCGACCCCACTGGTAAATCCACCAGCTAGAGAAACTGACAAAGACTGTGTAATCTGAAATCTTAGTTCCTCCTTGTTTAAACAATTCAGTTTCATAGCTACATTATGTAACAGGTAGTCTCTGAAAATCTTTAGATACCTTGTCTTACTAAGTCAAAAACCCCTGAATTAAAATGTTAATATGAAGCCGGGCATGGTGGCGCACGCCTTTAATCCCAGCACTTGGGAGGCAGAGGCAGGTGGATTTCTGAGTTCAACGCCAGCCTGGTCTACAGAGGGAGTTCCAGGACAGCCAAGGCTACACAGAGAAACCCTGTCTCAAAAAACCAAAAAAAAAAAAAAAAAAAAAAGTTAATATGAATGCCTATATTCCAGAGTGTGCTTGATGTTTTCTATAGAGTAGTCCTTCTCTGTCCATGGAGAGTGCCTAAAACCCCAAAAGCTGTCTAAAATTGAAAGTAGAGCTGTATTGTCTGTGCTATGCTTTCTCTTGTGGACCTATGATTTTAGCCTACAAGTTGGTCAAGGTATATTTGTAGCTGTATACTGAGTAAAATGAACATCATTACTCTTATATTGCAGGATATTACTTACTAAAATAAGGGTAACTAGAACACAGGCACTGGAATCTTGATATCTTTGAAGTTGAGCTGTTTGCTAAGAAGACTCTGAAATGACTAGGGGGAACATGGCAGATTCTGGACAAAGAAATAATTTGTGTTCTAGGCAGGACAGAGCAGGATTGTGTGATATTTTAACACACAATTTTTAAAATGTGTGAGTTGGCTAGTCTGGAATTTCCACTTAATATTTTCAAGACAGTCTGACTATAAGTAGCTAAACCTAAGCAAAGGTCTGAATGGCTGTTGTGGTGCGGGCAGGCCAGAGTGTAGGTGGCTACTGTGATAGGGGCACCCTAGAGTATCGGCTCTGGACAGCAGCCAGAGGCACAGTGCTTGGATACTTTCCGTCTGTCCCTGCCTTCATCTTTGGCCTGTCTTTTGCTTGACATGAAGTTTGCTTGTTTTTCCCCATCTGTCCTTATGGGGCAGGCGTCCCTTTCCCAGCCCAATCCTGTTGTATAATTGACTTTATCACTAGAGGGCACAAGTAGTCAGCAGAAAAGTAGTGAGCAAGCAGAGCGACGCCCTAAAAAGAAGCAGAACCAAAGACAGACTGCTTTTGTTCTAAAGGAATTGTTGAAGAAGCTGTTCAGTATAGTAAGGACATTTTCCTTGTAACTTTTTGTATCATGAGTTACTAGATAATTCAGAGGTAACTTGGTTCAAGAACCTAATCTCATAGTTAAGAAAACTAAGGCCTCCACATCCTCGCCAGCATCTCCTGTCCCCTGAGTTTTTGATCTTAGCCATTCTGACTGATGTGAGGTGGAATCTCAGGGTTGTTTTGATTTGCATTTCCCTGATGATTAAGGATGTTGAACACTTTTTCAGGTGCTTCTCAGCCATTCAGTATTCCTCAGTTGAGAATTCTTTGCTTAGCTCTGTACCCTATTTTTTAATAGGGTTATTTGGAGTCCAACTTCTTGAGTTCTTTATATATATTGGATATTAGCCCCCTATCGGATTTAGGATTGGTAAAGATCTTTCCCCAATCTGTTAGTTGCTAAATCTTATTGACTGTGTCCTTTGCCTTACAGAAGCTTTGCAATTTTATGAGGTCCTATTTGTCGATTCTTAAACTTACAGCACAAGCCATTGGTGTTCTGTTCAGGAATTTTTCTCCTGTGCCCATATCTTCGAGGCTCTTCCCCACNTTCTCTATAAGTTTCAGTGTCTCTGGTTTTATATGGAGTTCCTTAATCCACTTAGACTTGATCTTTATACAAGGAGATAAGAATGGATCAATTCGAATTCTTCTACGTGCTAACCACCAGTTGAGCCAGCACCATTTGTTGAAAATGCTATCTTCTTTTCACTGGATAGTTAGATAGAAGAACACTCCTCCATTGCTGGTGGGATTGCAAGCTGGGACAACCACTCTGGAAATAAGTTTGGCAGTTCCTCAGAAAATTGGACATAGTTCTACTGGAAGATCCAGCAATATCTCTCCTGGGCATATACCCAGAAGATGCTCCAACTTGTAATAAAGACACATGCTCTACTATGTTCATAGAAGCCTTATTTATAATAGCAAGAAGTTGGAAAGAACCCATATGTCCCTCAACAGAGGAATGGATACAGAAAATGTGGTACATTTACACAATGGAGTACTATTCAGATATTAAAAACAATGTATTCATGAAATTCTTAGACAAATGGATGAATCTGGAGAATATCATCCTGAACGAGGTAACCTAATCACAAAAGAACACACATAATATGCACTCACTCATAAGTGGATATTAGCCCAGAAACTCAGAATATCAAAGATACAATTTGCAAAACACATGAAACTCAAGAAGAAGGAAGACCAAAGTGTGGTTCTTCGATCCTTCTTAGAAGGGGGAACAAAATACCCATGGAAGGAGTTACAGAGACAAAGTTCGGAGCAGAGACTGAAGCATGACTATCCAGAGACTGCCCCACCTGGGGATCCATCCCATAAACAACCACCAAACCCAGACACTATTGCAGATGCCAACAAGAGCTTGCTGACAGGAGACTGATATAGCTGTCTCCTGAGAGGGTCTGCCAGTGCCTGACTAATACAGAAGTGGATGCTCATAGTCATTCATTAGATGGAGCACCGGGTCCCCAATGAAGGAGCTAGAGAAAGTACCCAAGGAGCTGATGGGGTTTGCAGCCCCCTAGAAGGAACAACAATATGAACAAACCAGTAACCCCAGAGCTCCCTGGGACTAAACCACCAATCAAAGAAAACACACGGAGTGACTCATGGCTCTAGCTGCATATGTAGCTGAGGATGGCCTAGTCGGTCATCAATGGAAGGAGAGGCCCTTGGTCCTATGAAGGCTCTATACCCCAGCATAGGGGAATGACAGGGCCAGGAAGTGGGAGTGGATGGGTTGGGGAGCAAGGGTGGGGGAGGGGGATAGGGGATTTTTGGAGGGGAAACTAGGAAAGGGGATAACATTTGAAATGTAAATAAAGAAAATATATGAGAGAGGGGGAAAGAAAAGAAAAAAGAAAAGAAAAGAAAAACTAAGCCTAAAGATGCTAGTTACTTGGAGACATGAAATCTCTAGGTGATCCTGTGGCTTGCATCAGGGAACCTTTTTAGAGACAGTAGTAACACAGACCTGAAAATATGACTTACTTTCTTTGCCATACCCCTGCCTTTTGGATTTTCTACCTAGCAGGTTTCATATTTGAATTGACTTACTAGTAGCTTTGCCCTCCTTGAGTGAAGGATCTTTCAGAACTTGAACGCTGTTCAGTGGATAAGAGTCATTTCACGTAGGTCAGTGTCTATTTCTGTCAGGAAGTAAGAATTAACATTCTTTCATTAGGAAAGTCCACCCCCACCTGTAATTCCCTAAAGACTTTTTAGGAGAATCAGATGATACTCAGTCTGAACAAATTCATTGAAACTTTGCTCTCTACTTGGGCAGTGGAGCTATCTTAATCCCAAAGGAACTAATAGATTGAAACAACAGCCAACCTTTAAAGCATCCTTAATTTGTGAATTTGAGGTATTGACCTGCTCTAGATAACTGTTAGCCTGCTAGTGGATAGATCAGTTGGCAGGGTGCTCTAAAAGAGGTAAACAATTTAATATACGTGCTTTCCAACAAAAGTACAACTTAACTTTGCTGGGAAGGCTTAGTTCTGAATGTTAACAAGAAATCAAAGCCCAGAAATGACTCTAATGCTGACCACTAAGTGCACTTGGTACTCTGCGCTGCTTCCCTTTGGTTGGGATCTTCCTGTTCTTTCTCTAATGTTCTTATGCACCATTTGTGATCAGGCATTTTTCTAGATTCTGAGGATACAATGAGAAAAAGCCCTGTTCTTATAGAATTTACTTTCCAATAAGAGAGACCTGCAATGAATACATACTTAAATAGGCGCTAAGTGCTATGGAAAAGACAGAATAAAGAGGAAAAGTGTGTTGACAGGAGAGTCACAGTATAAATAGGGCTATCAAGCTAGACTGTTGACAAAACAGGATTTGAGCATAAGGGATCTGGCGTGGGAAGCTATATTGGACATGGGAGGGTAGGGTGAAAGCAGAAAGAACAACAGCCACGAAGACCCTGAGGACAGGCTTAAAACACAAGTGTGGCCTTGGCAGAGTGAACAAAAGGGCAGACAGAATGGATGATGTCACTGTAACAGCTTCAGGCTTGATTTGCAGATGTGGATCTCTGTTGCAGGTTTTTTTCACACCTGAGTGATGTGTGTACGTATGTTTTATGGATTCTGCTGCTGTACTGAAGAATGTACTCTGAGGGGATACATCAGTTAGGAGTCTGGTTCCATAATACAGGAAAAGTGAAGGAAGCTTTAGGACCAAGCTGAGAGCAGAAATGAGTTACATTCAGGATACATTTTGAAATTAGAACCACCTAGATTTACTGTCAGTTTGCATAGTGTATGAAGAAAGACGTGAACGTCGACAACAGGACTAAGTCATTTCTAAGAGTAGAGCCTCATAGCTGTGATGGAGAATGCTAAAGCAAGAGCAAGTCTGGCAGAAGAAGAGCAGGCCTCTGCTGCCAGGTTTAGACGTGTGAGCTTACTGGGTTCGACTGATATAGTTCTACATGGAAATGTTAAGAGAGCATGAGTATGTATATCTAGAGTTCAAAGTTAAAGGTCAAGGCAGAATTTCTAAACTTGGATGTCAAGAAATATGCAGATCATCTCTAAAACCATGGGATTGGATGCAGTTACCAAGAAAATAACTCTGGAGAAGGACAAAACCGTAGAGCACTCCAAAATTCAAAGCAAGAAGACTGACAACTATTATGGAAGAACAGCCTTGCCTCTGGACTTTAAGAATATGAGTGATTTTGCTCTTTTCCAGCAGTACAATAAGTTGTTTTGGATTTGTTCTTGGCCACATGTTTTACTTGTATAGTGATAGTAGCCATAAAATGTGCTTGTCCTTTTTTATCAAAGTGGTATGAGAGAGCTGAGTATCCCAGAGACTCCTGACACCCTTTGAAATATAGACCATATCCAGAGCACTGAGTCTGTTCTTGAGGAACCACAGGAGGCTGCAGATTAAGCCATGCACATTCTTGAGTTGACTCACCTCTTAGTTCGTTCTTTTTGTTCTGTCTTATTT
This sequence comes from Mus pahari, assembly GCF_900095145.1. Classification (NCBI taxonomy): domain Eukaryota; kingdom Metazoa; phylum Chordata; class Mammalia; order Rodentia; family Muridae; genus Mus; species Mus pahari. The sequence goes on along the minus strand of NC_034594.1, from coordinate 109,093,715 downwards.
TCTCAGCTTTATTACAGTCTTATTAACTAGTTCTTCCATTTCAGTTATGAAGCTTTTTTGAGAAATATGTATTTCTAGATGCTATTTAATTCTAAAGTTTGATTTAGTTGATTTGAGCCTGGTGACCCAAGGCTGTCCCCAGAATCCACAGGGAAAGAAGAGAACCACTCTCAAAAAGTTGTCCTCTGACCCCTATCCCTGTACTGTGGCACATAAAGACCCATGACTTTTCTCTGTCACACACACAGACACTGGTTACATGGTTAAAAACAAATAAAAGTCACACAAAGACCCAGAGATGAACTGAGGCAGAGATGGCGGCATTCCATTCCCAGCTCCCACTGTCCCAACTCCTGCTGTTGTATGTGTGTGTCTGTTATTTACCATGCATCTCAGACTGCAGTGACACGCAGTGGGACAGAGAAGCGAGTCCAGACCCAGGAACTAAGTTCCCTGCGTTTAAATCCCAGCTTAACCACCCAACTATTTTGGATACGATACTTCTCATTGCTTCAGTGTCCTCATTTATAAACTAAAGATAATTATAGTACACATTGCTCTGCTTATATAATAAAACCAAAGCTGCTACATGTAAGTTACTAATGGTGATTCCTAAATTCCTAAGTCAGTCATAAACATGGCTTTTGGGTCTTTCATCAACCTTTAAAATTGTGTATTTTAGTTATCTACTAATTTTTTCTTAGAGAAAAAAAAAGTGAGACATAAAACCCAGTTAGATTCCTCTATAACTCTAACAGGAATACCTTTTGCTGTTGTTAGTTTAAGTCAGGGACTCACTCTAGAGTCCAAGCTGTCTCTTCCACCTTCCTTCCTTCTGTAATACTAGGATTACAGACATGCCACCATGCCTGGCTTTCTGAGATATTTCGAGGGAGGTTTTAGGAATTGCTGAGTTAGAGGGGGAAAAAAATGTATAGAAAAGGGCAGGACTGAATGTTTCAAAATTTCCCTCAGAACCCCAAGAGCTTCTAAGCAAATCATATCCTAAAATTTCTCTGTGGGTCAAGTCAAATTGCAGCATTCAACATGAAGTACCGTCCTGTCCTGGTTCTCTTCTGCAGATTTTGCAGCAACTCTTTTTAGACAGGTCTTTACTGGTTTTCTCCCCTCACCTCTCGGGATGAATTTGCACTACTTCTCTAACCCTTCACAGCCGCTCCTGGCTATTTGCTGGATCTTTCTCTCAAGCAGTATCTTTTAATCTTTTACTTAATCCCATGAAGCACCTCTCTGTCTGTTCACTCTCCACCGATGGGCAGTGTCTTGGCCTTTCTCCTTTTAGGTAAAATCCTAGGTCTGTTTTGCTTTTTCTTCTCTATTGGGGCCTGATTGCCTAATATGGTAAGGTATTTCCCAGGCAAGACTGTACTGTTGTGCTGGAACAACAGCTTGCCTGAGTTTAAAGACACGGTAGGTAAGCTATCAGATAGACCTAGTTATTTATGTAGTAAAGCAATATTTTTATAGGACATCATATAACAACCACAACCTTTTTTTTTTCTTTAGTATGCTTTTTCTCTTGCTTTTAACAGAATTAAAAGGATAATAAAATACAGATTTTCTCCACTCAACTTCTTTATCTTTTGACAGATAAGGGAAAGAATAAATACATAAAAGCACCCAGAATGAGAGAGTTTTGAGATGTCTGAGAAATTTGATAACATGATAATTAATGTTCATAAGATTTTTTTAACAATAGGGATAGCTGTAATAAGCAATAACTGTTGAGAGCAGTCCTCTGGGAGCCGGCCCCAGGGGGTTGGCAGGCTGTTTGTAGGATAGCGAGCTCTCCTGGGTTTGTGTGGTTTGCAGCATGGCAATTGAGAGCAGAGGATGGAGATGGTAAGCGGCAGCCAACCATCCCTGTCTGGGACGTCGCTTGCCATATGTTGTGCCCTGAAGAATCTTCACTAGTGGCCGCTGCCACCCTGCCCTGGATGGACCTTTGCTCTCACTGTACACTGCGTGTGTTTTGCAACTGTAGTTTCTTAAAATACTGCAGACGCTGTGCTTTTCTATATATGGATTGTGCCTTGCTCGAGCCCAGGCTGCAGAAACCGTCTCAAGGACAAAGTTCCTTTTGGCATCTTCCTTTTATGAGCTCCATTAATTTTAGGCTATGCTGTTGCTGAGGGACTCTCAGTAATCAAAGCTCACACGGACTCCTTGGAAATCCTGTAGGTTTGGACTCGGTGTCATGTTACGTCAGTGAATTATCCTCTAATCAGAAACCTTTTTAAAGATTTGATAAACCAGCCTTCAAGGTAATATGGGCTTTCTTAAAATGTCTTATCTGAAGATTTACCAACTATTAGCAAAAGTTAACCAACCTCCTAACCTTTTCTTTTTCTGTTCTCTCTTCTTGCTGCCTCCAGTTGCCTACAAGGCATTAGTTCACGTTAGAACCTGTAACCTTACGTGGTTCTGTTGGGGGATCACTCATGAGCTTGAAATTCAGAGTAGAGATTTTTTTTTTAATGGTTATAAAAGAAAATTTATGAAGTATGGAAAAGCATAAAACTGGTTCTCAAAAGCAGCAGGAGCACTTCCTGAGGCACTTGTAAAGTACAGTGTTTTCAGAGGACATGGTGTTTGGGGGCTGTGTGAGCAATTACTGGGAGGTGGCAGAGGTACTGTCCTGTAATGCTCCATATGAGACAGACTTCCCTAGGAAGTCAGAAGAGTCTGAAATTAAAGTCACTTTATGGATAAATTCAGTTGGTAGGGGGCAAATCTAAAAATTCAGACACCACACAAATTAGAGAGAAACCATACCTAGATGTGCTCGCCCTGATGGCAGGGCCACTGGGAGACATTTACAAGGAGCTCTACATCTGCATTTGACCTCTTTCTTCATAGAAATGATGGTGTAGCCAAACCTCTGGCTACTTCATTATTTCTTAGAGTATTATTGATCCAAGAATTATTATTATTATTATTATTATTATTATTATTATTATATATACGCACATATATGTATATAATCTGTGTGTATATATTTTTAAATTTTATGTGGTAAAGATATAGCTCAGACATAGAGGGCAAGGGGCTGGTTAAATTTCTACTATCAAAATAATGTGGGCTGGAATGATGGCTCAGCAGTTAAGAGCACTGACTGCTCTTCTGAAGGTTCTGAGTTCAAGGCCCAGCAACCACGTGGTGGCTCACAACTATCAGTAATGAGATCTGACTTTCTCTTCTGGAGTATCTGAAGACAGCTGCAGTGTACTTACATATAATAAATAAATAAATCTTTTTAAAAAAAAGTGTGTGCATGCTGGTGTATATTTCATTATATATTGCTCTTATTTATTTTAAGATTTTAGTTAAATTTTATAGCTTCAGTTCAGAACAGTAGAGGTGAGGCTATTAAAATATTTGTCATAAAAAGCGAATTTCTTCTGCCACAAAGAATAAGAAAAAATTGTGGCCATATTATTTCAATAACATTATTAGCATGCTGATGAACTGGCTGGAGCTCTGGCTAATGGCACCTGCTGCCAAACCTTGGGCCAGCTGAATCTGATACCTTGAACCTACGTAGCAGAAGAGGCTTGTCTTGCTTACAAATTGTCCTCTGACTTCCACATGTATACCATAATGTGTGGGCTTACACACACGCACACACACTTAATAAGTAAAAAAAGTAAAAACAATTTAAAACACATTTTGATGAAATTCCTCTTTGTATTTTCCCAAAGTGTTTCTATTTTTCAGTACATATTCAAAACCAACTTAATGATGTCCTTGAGAGAAGGATCATTTTCTACTTGAACATTCCTGAAACCCCATCATTACCATGATGACAGTTTCAGAAGGTTGTCTTCAAAGCACTTGGGTTCAAGTCTTTTATCAAAGTAGTTGGTTGTCTGATGACTTTGATCATAAGAGCCTCCAGGAAAAACTGTTCCCCTTTGAGCTGGAGTCTAAGGATTGCCTTGGTTACAAAAGTATTCGTTTCTTCTGTTGATAGCATGCTGGAGAGCCTTAACCATGGCTTTGGCTTGGCTAATGTTATGTTCTAGCCCCATGATTGAGGTAGAAAGCTTAGTGTGGGATTTGAAGCCCCTTTTCAGCAAATGGAGTGTTTAGAGATTTGCCCCAGCAGGAATGTTAAGCTTGTGGCATTAACAGATGTTACTTGTAGAAGAGCTCTTTTATTTTAGGTAGGACCTGAAAGGTTAGATGGTTACAGTGTAAAAACGAGTGGTTAAAAGTTACCAGTTGTGACTTTTCTCCTACCATTTTGTCAGTTAAGCATGTTTAAGAGTTAGATAACAGCCACTGAGTGGCAGGGGTCTCTTAGGCAAACCAGGATCCTTTAAACTGCGTAAATGTTACAAGTGCCCTAACAGAATGGGCTTTTAAAAATGTTTGGTGTTTTTTATGTTTTAGAAGTTTTTAAATGTTTTGTTATAAACTTGAACTTGTATCTAACACAGTGTCCATGGGGTTGGCTACAGAGCAGAAAGGGGGTGCATTGTAAAGCTACTTCAGCTTAACCAAGTACTGCAGCCTATCCCCATAGTCCAGTTACTTGGGGGCTGAGGTGGGAAAGTTGCTGTCTATCAGCTCCTGACGTACTTATTATGGTGTAGACTCACAACTCTTACTATGCTTCTGAAGAATGTTTAAGGTAATATAAACAACTTAAGAGAAAAGTGATGGATTTGATATTGTATCACCAAATGAAACTTTATATTCTAAGGTAGCATTTTACCTAGAACTCCAGGACTTGGAAAAGAAATGACAAGTTGGTGAGACTTGGTGTGTGCTGTGACTGACAAGTCAGTCTGTCCTTGTCTCACGTGTCAGGTGTGGTTGCTTGCTGCCCGTTGAAGTCACTGCCTTTCCATCAATCAGCACACTTCTTAAAAAGGCTCTAGTGTTTTCTACTTTGGGGCACTCTTAACTGCTCAACTCTTCTGTCACAGTGGTGACCTGTAAGTCATTGAAAGTGGCTATGATCCAACCAAATTGTACAGGTAAAGCAAGCTGGTATCCTGGATTTGCCACAGTTTGATGGCCTCTGACAAAGTTACTGGTTCAAATAGTGTTTGCTGATGTCAGTATGACTCCCAGACTGAGTTTTCTGTTGTCTGAGACCTGTCTGAAGTACTCTCCTGCGGAGAAAGGGAAGTCACACACACGTTTGCTGGGATGTATGTTGTTTGCCTTTATTTAGGAAAACATTAAAGAGAGGCTTCTGGATAAAAAAAAAAAAATGAAGAGAAAAGGGAGTTGTTTTCATTTAATTCTAAATATAGTTTCTCAGGGTCAGAGCTGTAGCTCAGTTGGTACAGTTCTTGCCCAATACGCATGAACCCATGGATTTAATCCCAGCACCGAATAAACCTCATCTGGATACTAATAATCTCAACACTCAGGAAATGTAGGCAGAAGGATAAGAAACAAATAATCATCTTCAGATACATAGTGAGAGAGAGGCCAGCCTGCGCTACATGAGACCCGGTGGTGGTGGTGATGCTGATGATGCTGATGGCAGCAGCATAGTTTATTTACTCTGCTTCTGTTTGTGGCCTTTTTAGGAGAAAGTCTAAAATGTGTCCGTGTTTGCTTTTCTCATCTAGTTCTATGCCTCCTTAACCTCACAAATCTCAGTCTCTGAGGTTGATTAGTAAAGATTAAAGTCTAGGGGTAGATATGTAATCATTTGATATTCAAGAAATTCTGCTTATATATACTATGTGAGTAAATTTGCCTTTTACACACAAGAATCCTTGGAAAGATTCTTTGTAGAAAACTTAATTGCTATCATCGACTTGATAGTTATAGTTTGACTCTTTTAGTCAGGAGTGGATTGTGGATGTGTGTGTGTGTGTGTGTGTGTGTGTGTGTGTGTGTGTTTGCTTTGTCAACTTTTAACCTAAAATGTAGGAGAAGAAACAACTTTGGGAGTTTATAAAGAGGACATCAAACATCTACTAAGCTTTGACCCTGATTACTTGAGATGATGGTTAATAGAAGTAAATATTTGAAAAGAGAACCTGGAATCTTATTTTTCAGTAACATTAAGGATTCTGAAAGCAGGGGTTGGGGGTAAGCAAAAAGGCCAGGGGAAGCCTATCAGAATGTCTATGGGGTGCTCTGATGGGTTGAATAGGTATGGCCCCCACAGACTTGTGTGTTTGAATGCTTGGCCATACAGAGCAGCACTATTAGGAGGTGTGGCCTTGTTGCAGGAAGAGTGTCACTAGGAGATAGGCTTTGAGCTCAATCCAGGCCTAGTGGCTCAGAGTCTTTTCCTGCTCCCTTCTGATTAAGATGTAGAATTCTCAGCGCCTACTCCAGCACCATGCCTACCTGTATCTCACCATGCTTCCTGCCATGATGGTAATGGACTAAACCTCTGAACTGTAAGCCAGCCGCAGTTAAATGTTTTCCTCTATAAGAGTTGTCTTGGTCATGGTGTGTCTTCACAGCAGTAAAACTCTGAGACAGGTACTAAGTGGACCCCTGGGCACAACACTATTTAATGGGTAGGCAGATGAAAGATATAAAAGAGAAAAGGTCAGAGAAGGGAAGATGTTATAGGGGTGTGGGGGTGGAGGATAGTGTTCCACCAAGCACAAGAGTAAAAACTTTAAGGACTGTTTTTGACAAAAACTTAATTTGATATAGCTCAAGTCATCCTGTTTTGGCTTCAGTCTTGGAAACTGGAACTTTATGAGCAGAGCTACACACACACACACACACACACACACACAAAGAATGCAGTGTGTGACTGTGACTCATCTGCAGGTAAGGACGCTGATGGGTCTTCTGGTGTTCATAGCCTTGTGTTAGCAGACATTGGCTTTGTGGACAGACCTCCAATAAATTCCTGTTTAAAACAATTGTGGGGCTAGGGAGCTTGCTCAGTGGGTCAAGTGCTTGCATCAGGACTTGAGTTCAAATCCCCAGAACCCCCATGAAGTTGACTGTGGTAGCATATATTAGTAATCCCAGCATGCCTCTGATGCTGGATGTTGGAAGCTCTGGCTCAGTTAGCCTGGCACATGCAGCCATGAGTAACAAAGAAGCCCTGTCTCAAACAAGGTGGAAGGTGAGGGCTGACGCCCAAAGTTGTCCTTCACGTGGACACTCTGGCTTGTGTGCTCCCTCAAGTGTACACATGCACACGCACACGCATGCACACCCTGCCCCTCACCCTTACTGAGGTTGGAGAGTTTGAGTGGATCTGACGTTGGTATCACTTGGCTCACTGTGCTGGCTGACTGGTTCCATGCTGTACTCCCGATTTGCCTCACATTAGCAGTCCTCAGCCACGGTTCTACATTCTTTTCTTTTGAGAACAGAGGACAGATCCACATTCTTAACCTCCTCCTGTAAGGCTGTCCAGTGGATATGTATTTTAGGAAATAGTCACACAGGTATAGTTGTAGATAATGTTTTATGCATAGAACATTCCACCACAAGGTCACAAAAAGTTTTACTTACTATGTAGAAGAGTCTTAGGCCCTGTTGAATAAAACAGAGTTGCTCCATTTAGCTATTTAAGATAGAAGAAAAATTGGAAATAACCTAAATGTCCAGTATCCTGGCAGTAGTTGAGAAAGCAGTGACTCACTGCTGTGTGAGATGCCATGACTCATGCTTGTTTAACACTGGCCATCTAGGGTTTTGTCCGTGGATGAACTCAATATAAAATAGCTGTTAAAACTGAGCCACAGATTATGGTACATGTCTTTAATCCTCTCTCTCAGGAGGCAGAGGCAAGGCAAGTTCCAGAGTCACCTTGTGTGACTCATGCAATTGTCTCAAAAACAAACCAAAAACCAAAAACTGAGTTACAAACATAATGTAAGCAGGGTAAAAATGTGCAATAAATAAAATATTACTGAGTGAACTAGATTCGAAGTCAGATATAATGGCTGTGCCTGTAAAAGGGCCTTGCGCTTTTCATCCTCCTGCCTCAGCCTCCTGAGAGCTGGAGTTAACAGGCATGTGCTATCACACTTGCTATGACTGACTGACTGGGTGGCCTGCCTTCTCTGAATGTCCCTCAATCCCTTGTTACTGTTGTCATTTGTCTTCATGAATGCTTTGGTCCTCAAAACCCACCTAAGTTTGGATGCCCAGGACAGTGACGGCCACGCCTCAGCGGCCTCCTTATGACTTGGATGAAAGTTGTTTGGTTTTTGCTTGTATGTGTGTTCATGTGTGAGGGTATACAGGCATGTGCCTGTGCGTACACCCACATGGGTGCAGCACTTAAAGAACAACCTTGAGTGTCATTCCTTCAGTGTTTCTCAGCTTTAGTTTCAGACAATCTCATTGGCCTGAAACTTGACCAGTGATCTGGGCTAGCTGGTTCGTGAGCAGGCTGCCCATCTGCTGCCCGTCCACCCTACCATCTCTGAGATTACAGGCAGGCACCCAAAGGACCAGGCTGCTTATGTGGGTCCTGGGGTCGAGACTCCAGTCCTCATGTTTTGCAAGGTCAATACTTTCCTGGCTAAGCTTTTCCCTATACCCTCAATTGAGAATTTATCAATTGGCTATGTTTCTCTGTTTCTTCTAACCAGCTACTTACTACATGGGGTGGAAATATTGAAGAGTGAATTCCCTCCCTTTGTGCCATGTGTGCCCATACCATGTAGCATGGCAGATGCAAGTTGCTGTTTTACGGATGTGAGAGAGGTTTTTGTTGTTGTTGTTGTTTTTAATGTATCTTTAAAGGGCTGTGAAGATTGCATGAGATGTGACTAGCTACATACTTCATGTACTACTTTTTAATTTCTAGTCCACTCTGTACCTTTTTTTTTTTTTTTTTTTTTTTTGGTTTTTCGAGACAGGGTTTCTCTGTATAGCCCTGGCTGACCTGGAACTCATTTTGTAGACCAGGCTGGCCTCNGAGACAGGGTTTCTCTGTATAGCCCTGGCTGACCTGGAACTCATTTTGTAGACCAGGCTGGCCTCGAACTCAGAAATCCGCCTGCCTCTGCCTCCCGAGTGCTGGGATTAAAGATGTGCGCCACCACGCCCGGCGTCTTTTCTGTATCTTTGTTCACGTAACTGCATATGCAGGGTCAGGTTTACTCTGTCCTGTAGCGCTGCTCTATCTGTACTCTGTTTGGGGTTTATTATGTTTTTGTTCTCTTCCCGGATATCAGTGACAGGCATTCTGTTGAAAAGACATATCACCTTGGATTTGTCAGACTTATGAGTAGGACTTTTGCTTTGGTCTGAGTTTATTTGCTTCTTCTCTTTAACTTAGATTAAGGGATGGCTCAGCAGTCAAGTGCACTGGCTACTCTTATAGAGGACCTGGTTTAGTTCCCAAAACCCATAGCAGCTCACAGATATCTGTAAGTCCAGTTCCAGGGGATCTTATGTCTTCTTCTGGCTTATAGGGATGCTGGAAACATGTGGTGTACAAATACACATGCAAGCAAAACACCCATACACATAAAAATAATTTAAAAAAAAAGAAGACCCTAGATTATGTGTATACCTAGGAGCAACTTTGCCCAGCTGCCCACATTGTTCCTTTGCAAAATGGCACCCAAACAAAGCCAAGTATCTGGTGTTTCTGACTTCCATTTGATTTGAAGATTGGTTTCAGGGATATTTGGAGTTCTTTCTTTGCCTGGAAAATTATTCATTTAGCAGCCTAAAGAATAGAGGTGCGAGCCTGTTTATAAAGTCCTAGACGGTGAGGTTACAGAAGAGTCAGTCCAGAGGCTCTTTCAAAGCTCTTTTAGCCTTGCTCCTACTTTGCAGATGAAAGCCTGGGGCCCTCCAAGGGGGTGTGGTTCAACCTAAGTTGTGTAATGCCATCATGGTAGAAGATAAAGCGTGCCAAGCGCTGTGAGTTCCCAGTGCAGCATTCTTTCCACTGTGCTGATGGCTGGCTTCCAGCTGTAAGGCTGCAGATTGCAGATCGGTGCTTGTGACAAGGCCCTGCTGACTGTGATGGTTCTTCAAGGCTGGGGAAGGCACCACACTGTCTGCTCTGATTTGGGCTGATCCTATTCCCTGGAAGCAGGGACGCTGTGTACACTTGAGGTTTACACTGCAGTCTGCCGCTGCCCCCAGTTTCTTTTCTTACCTTTCACAAAATCAGCTTTCTACTACCTTTAATTTTTTTAAATAAATGTGTGATCTATTCAAGGCGAATTTTATCAAACCTTCAAGGCGTAAGATTACTTAAACTATTTCAGAGACTAAAAAGAAGAAAACTAGAATTAACATTAGCTTGTCTTTACTCCTGCTAATTTAGAAACAGTAAAGGGGGGCAAAGAACAAAAACTGAGTACTTAGCGACATTTGATGTGCTACGTGATTTGTTTCATGGTACAGAACCTAGGATTTTGTGGTCACCTTTCTGTGTGCTTAACAACAGACCTCTATTACACTTTGAGTTTGATTCCATTTGCAGTGGTGGTCTTTGGGTACCTTTTATGACCGTATGTATATATGTATGTATGTTTGTGTATACATACATACATGTGTGTGTACACATACAATACATACACATCTGTGATGTGAAAGAGTTGTCTGCTCTTTAGTTTATTCCTTAGAATATGATGCTAACTAAATGTACAGAGATTGACTCATGATCTTAACTCCAGGAATACAGTGTTACAATCACCCCTAGTGACTTCCCAGACAACAACATGACATGCTGCACCATGCAGGCTTCTTAGAACAGAGCCTGGGTCACTCAGATTTGCATCAGCCTGACCTTTGTACTCAGGACGGTATGTGGCTGTGTGTGCATCACAGTTGAGGGATCACGAAGCTTGCTTCTTTCCTATAATGCATGCTGAGCAGCAGCCTCTGGGACTCTCATTAATTTGATTTCCACAATGGTCCTGTTTCCCACAAACATTGCCATGCCTCATGAACCTCACAAGTGGTGTTTCCTAGAGAAATGCATGTATAGCTCTCACACTCTGCAAGTGTTTGCCTCAGCATGATTGTGTGTATGTAGAATTACACTGGCTTTGCGTTGTGGTAATAACGGAGTTCACAGGACCATTAACTTGTGTACTCTGGGAATTGTCCCCCCATTCCCCCAAGGCTAACTAAAGGAGTGTTGTTTCTGAATTATGATGTGGGGATGAAATGTAAGTTCTAATGTTCATACACAGATTATTCTTTACTTATTGTGAACTACAACAATCTGACAGAAAATAGCACTGTGAAGTATGTTTCTTTCAACTTTTCTTTCTTGTGATGACTGGGGTTTGGGGGATTTTATTTTATTTTTGTTTCGATGACCTCCCTGTATCTCAGGAATAGCAGGAAACATGGTGGTGCTGCTGGTGCTAGTGGTGCTGCTGGTGGTAGTTCAGGCAGTCTGGCTGCCTTCCCAGCTGAATATCCCAGGCTGCCATCAGACAGTGTTCCTGTCTTGGCCTTCTAAGTATTAGAATTATGGGTATGCATCATGTGGCTGTCAGAAACATTTGCCTCATCTCCAAAGGAACAGCCATGTTTTTAAAGCCCAAGCCAGAGCTTCAGTCCTGTGAAAAGAGCCTGGGAAGGTCATATTGACTGTCCGTGGGAATAGGACAGACCACAAGAGAGATGCTGGAGCATTGCATTGAGTCAGAAAGAACAGTCTGAGAGTAATGGGGGGTGGAGAGATGGAGGCTAGACCTCACTGAGCAGCAGCATCTTTATCTAATTTCGCTTTTGTTTGGAGGTCAGTTTGGGTTATTCTGTTCACTGGAGTGTCTGTCTTTTCTTCTTTCCCCCCCCTCCCCCCTCCTTCTTTTCTTCTTTCCTTCTTTCTCTTCTTTCTTTTTGATGCTGGAATTGAAGCCCAGGCATTGAGTATGCTAGGTACACTCTTCCACTCAACTTTAACTGTTTCAGAGTATGTGGACATGAAAATAAAGCCTGGCGTATAGACAACTGACAGAATATGTGTGTGTTACCTGTGTCTGCAGAGCAGAGAGAGTGCGTGCCAGTTAACTGTACAGTGGGGATAGGGTGTGTGCTAACACATTACATTTGTTGATTATTGTTCCCACTGCATGGAATGTTTGGCTGAAGTTATAAGCTTTCAAGTCAGTTACAAAATGTAAAATTAAATGAGGCTAATGATAATTTTGGAACTTGTGTATAAATAGGATTTATAATTTATTTTTCAACCACATGTTGTGATGCTTCTGTGATTATAACTTTAAGTTACAGGTTTCACCTTCCAGAAACTCACTGTTATCAAGTAAAGGAGCCTAAATTTTAGAATATTTTAGTTGGCAGAATACTTTGCCTGACATAGAGATTATAAATATAACCTATTTGTCACAGATATCTTTGTCCTATAAATAGATTTATTCAAGTGATTTGTATGTTTTTTGCACAGGGTGGACAATAATCTAATATAGGTCCTTATACATGCTAAGTACTCTACCATTAAGTAACACACCAAGTTCATTTTTAAAACTATTCTAAATCGCAATTAAGTATTGTGATGGTTTAAATGAGAATGGCCTCCATAGGCTCATATATTTGAATGCTCAGTCACCAGGGAGTGGAAATACGGCCTTGTTGGAAGAAATGTGTCATTGGGGTGGGCTCTGAGGTCTCAGAACCCATGATGGCCCAGATCTCTCCATCCCCCTCTCTCTACCTCTGTCTGCCTGTCAGTCGGGATGCAGCTCGCAGCTGCTGCTCCAGTGCCAAGCATGCCTCCATCCCCTTCCTCCTCTCTCTACCTCTGTCTGCCTGTCAGTCGGGATGCAGCCCGCAGCTGCTGCTCCAGTGCCAAGCATGCCTCCATGTACTCCCCCACGGTGACAGTGTACCAATCCTTTGAACGTGTAAGCTAGACCCTAATTAAATGTTGCAGGCAGAGGCAGGCATATCTCTGTGAGTTCAAGGCCAGCCTGGTCTACAGATCAAGTTCTAGGACAGCCAGGGCTACACAAAGAAACTATCTCAAAAAACAAAACAAAAATGTTTTCTTTCATAAGACTTGCTTTGGTCATGGTGTCTCTCAGCAGCAATAGAACAGTGACTAAGACATGTATCTTTTTTTTTTTTTTTTGACTTTTTATAATGCCTTTAGGTGTTGTATATGTATGATAAACTGGATAGATTTAAAATGTATAGTCTCATAAATTTTGTGCTATGCATACCCAAAACTGTCTCTTTTGATATCTTGGTCTTAACAAAAGTCTCAGATAAATGGTACACTTTAAAAATATTTTCTTCATTTATGTGTGTTTGCACCACACACATGCCTGAGCACTATAGGACACATGTAGAGGACAAGGGACAGCTTTAGGGACCTGGTTTTCTCCTCCCACATGTAGGATCTGGAGATCTAGCTCAGGTTATTGGCTTGCAGTAAGCACCTTTCTCAGTGCCTCCTCGCCCACACATAGATTTTTAAGCTACTTAAATATTTTTGAACTCTTTAACTAATTTTATTTTTTAAACTCCACATAAAAAAAAAAAACCACTTTGTTAGCCATGTGGTGGTAGTGCACACCTTTAATTCCAGCACTCAGGAGGCAGAGGTAGGGGAAATCTCTGAGTTCAAGACCAGCTTAGTCTACAAAGTGAGTTCCAGGACAGCCAGGGCTACACAGAGAAACCCTGTCTCGAAACAAAACAAAACAAAACAAATACAAAACCAAAACCAAAACAACCCCCCCCAAAAAATCTGAAAACAAAACAACAAGAAAAAAACAACTCACCTTTGTTGCTTTTACTTTTATTAAAAAGATTAAGTTCATCCTGAGCATGTGAACAGTGTTCTTCCTACCCGAGTGCCTGAGCACTTTGGCAGGCTGTCCTTATCAGAGGATGAGCAAAGTTCCAAGCTGACCTCCTCTACCAATGGCGCCAGAATCCGAGTCCTGCTTCCTAGTCCTTGTGATTACCACTGAAAGATCTATTCTAAACAGAATTTAGATTTAGAATATGGCAGAGTAAAGTAGAATACACCCTGAAGTATGAGCGTGTGGACACTGACCAAAGAGTCGGTCGCAGAGCAGAGCGTACCACACTTACGTGATGGAAGCAGACAGTGACAACCGGGGCCACTGCCCTGATCCACAGTTTGGGCAGGCCTTATATCATTTGTAAGCTGCTTTTTCTGAGGAACTTTGTCCTGTTCTCTTGGTTGACAGGTCTGTTTGGTTTGACTCTTACAGAAAGGCCAATGATATGTCTTCGTTCTTTATCAGAACACTTCTCGATAGCCAGTAGTTCAGTAAGGCTTATGGCCCCTGGAGCCAGGTTTAAATAGTTATCTATTCAAGGTCACCATCAGCTAATGTGAGACTGGCTTGGGCTATATATGACCCTGTCTCCAAAAAAAATTTAAGTTGTTTTCTAATAATCTCCAGGCAGTTCATGTCTTCTCCCAGGACCAGAGAAGACTCACGTTTTATTCTTCTGACCATAATTAGTAACTATAGACAGCTCTAGTTAAAGTTGTTGCTTTACAGGCTGTTTGGCTGTGAGGGTAAGGTCCAGCCCCCAGATCTTCCAAGCTGATAATAACTCACCATTACAAAGGCATGTGAAAGTGGGAGTAAGCTTAGGTTGTTCACATGAAGAAGAAGTAGCTTTCCACAAATGCTTGCCTTCTAAGCTGTTCCTAAATGTAAATTTAACTACAAAACATGAAGCTCAGGACTGGGGAGATAACTTAGTCCATAAAATCCTTGCTGGGCAAGCAGGCTTTCTAGAGCTCATGTTAAGAAGTAGCAGCACCAGGTGCAGTGGTATACTTGTATAATGCAAGAGCTGCTGAGTGGACGAAACAGGAGGGTCTCTGGGGCTCACTGGCCAGCTGGTCTGTGTGACACACACACCCCTAATGGACCAATTCCAAGGCAAGTCTGCAGTGTGATATTTCTTTAAAGGACTTTTTATAATAACTTACCCTTAAGTACATTCTTGAGATTTAAACTTTCACAATAATACTAGAACATGATTTTTTTAACTACATAACCACAAAATTGGTAATGTTTTGTAGACTAATAAAAGTTATTTTGGGATTAAAGAGGTGGTTCAGTGGTTAAAGGACTTGCCACAGGAGCAGAAGAACATTAAAACCAAAGTTTGTATTCCCAGAGCCCGTACTGGGTGGGCATGGTGGCCTGCCTGTAATTCCAGCACTTAGAAGGTGAAGACAAAAGATCCCTGGAAAGCCTGTTGAGGAGACTGACCATATTGTGTAGGTCTATGTTCAGTTGAGGGACTTTGACTCCGTGAACAAAGTGGAAAGTGATCAAGAAAGAATCCAAACATCAGCCTTGGATCTACCACATCTACACACATCTACACACATCTATACACACCCTCACCCTCATGTGAACATGGGAGTCCACCACAGCCACACACATCTATACATGTGCGTGCGCGCGTACACACACACACACACACACACAAACACACACACGAACACCAATATGTATATACGCATACATGAAGGTAAAGATTTATAAGGTCCATCTGGGTGATTTGTAGGTCCTGTTTACTTTTTTTCTCTGTTGCTACCTTGTACTTGAAGACTGCACTGCCTCCTCCCCTCATAACAAACAGCCCAACAGAATGTGCAGGAGCTTTTTAGTGGATGTGTTTCTGATCCTGATTTTTTAACTTTTATTGCCTTTTCAAAAAGAACCTTTTAGAAAGCAATCAAAAGTCCTTTCTTGAACTGAAAGAATTGCCCGGCTTCTCTCTGCTTTACATTTTCATACATGAGTAATAAAGGCCAGTCCCCTCTTCCACCCTAGAATGATTCATTGTAAAGGTTTGTGATCAAATCCCTAGTGTGTTCTCCTCACTCCAAGTCATTATTAACTGTGCTGGCATCAGTAATCTTCCCACCTCTGCCACATAAACCAAAGCCAAGCATTAAAGTGGGAAAACAGATCGCCGGATGTACTGGATAGCTTTGTGTCAACTTGACACAGCTGGAGTTATCACAGAGAAAGGAGCCTCAGTTGGGGAAATGTCTCCAT
>NC_034594.1:109062565-109073112 GCF_900095145.1 Mus pahari | reverse complement strand
TGTATGTGTATATTTTAGATACATGTATATGTGTGTATATGTATATTTTATATACATGTATATGTGTGTATGTGTATATTTTATATACATGTATATGTGTGTATATGTATATTTTATATACATGTATATGTGTGTATATGTATATTTTATACATATGACTAGAGGTTGGGGTTTGTTTTAGAGCAGTTAGGAGACTCTTTTTGCACTTATATAAATCTTGAGATTTCCTGTGATTTCTTTGAAGATAGGAATCATAAAGAACTTTATAGTTCCCTAATACCACTTTGCACTTTAATAGTTGTTAGATGGATTAATGAAGGAAAAGTGTCTGTTGACAATGAAAAATAAAAATCTACTCACTGACCCTTATATTCATAAACAGGCCCCAAAATGATTGTTCCTCATTTGACTCTTACTCAAAGAGTAGACTATTTAAACTATTATTCTTGACTGGTAATATTTGACTCCTCATCACCTCCCTAAATCTGAGTTAAAATGTACATATTATAGCAACTCAGTTTATTACAAACTAAGGTACTTAAAAGTTGATTTGCAGGAAGCAGCCAAGAAATTCTGGAACTATGATGTAATGTCTAGTGAACTGTTGGAGTTCCCCTTTGGGCCTTGAAGATCTTTGGAGTCTGGAAGCTATCCTCACCTTTCCTAGGGGACTTTCCCGTGG
Organism: Mus pahari; assembly: GCF_900095145.1. NCBI lineage: Eukaryota > Metazoa > Chordata > Mammalia > Rodentia > Muridae > Mus > Mus pahari. The sequence goes on along the minus strand of NC_034594.1, from coordinate 109,072,430 downwards.
TATGCTGTATCATATAAATTTTGTCACTGTATCAAAAATAGAATAATAGAGGTCATACTTCTAGAAGTAAGGTTTCTTCAGAAGAGTCTAGGACTAGACCTGGTTTCTCACTGAAGTCATCTAACACTGCTGTAAGCATTGTAGCATGTGTGTGTGAGCATGTGTGTATGTGAGCATGTGTGTGTGTGTGTGTGTGTGTGTCCCAACACACGCATGCATGCACGCACACATACACACGCTCACATACTGACCTTGGTTCTCACCTCCGTCTTGTTTTAGGGCTAGGTATGTTCTTGTTTTGGTGCAGTGTCCGTGTAATATAGCTGGCCCCTGAACTGCCTGACAGTCTCCTGTCTCTACCGTCCAGTTCTGCAGTGATATTGCTAGGATTACAAATGGCACCACCACATCTGGCTTTTAGGGTTGAACTCAAGTCCTCAGACTTGTACAGCTAAGGCTTTTAACTGTTGAGCAAACTTCCTGTCCCTATTTCTTTTCTTTTTCTTTTTTTTTTATTATATATTATCTTTATTTACATTTCAAAAGTTTTCCCCTTTCCGAGTCTCCCTCCGAAAATCCCCTATCCTCTTCCCCCTCCCCCTGCTCCCCAGTCCACCCACTCCCACTTCAGAACGCCTATGGCTTGTGCTGTAAGATCAAGAATCGACAAATGGGGCCTCATAAAATTGTAAAGCTTCTGTAAGGCAAACGACACTGTCAATAAATAAGACAAAACGGCAACCAACAGATTAGGAAAAGATCTTTACCAATCCAAATCAGATAGGGGGCTAATATCTATTATATAGAAAGAACTCAAGAAGTTGGACTCCAGAAAACCAAATAACCCCATTAAAAAATGAGGTACAGAGCTAAGCAAAGAATTCTCAACTGAGGAATACCAAATGGCTGAGAAGCACCTAAAACAAATGTTCAATATCCTTAATCATCAGGGAAATGCAAATCAAAACAACCCTGAGATTCCACCTTACACCAGTCAGAATGGTTAAGATCAAAAACTCAGGTGACAGCAGATGCTGGTGAGGATGTGGAGAAAGAGGAACACTCCTCCATTGCTGGTGGGATCGCAAGCTAGGATAAACACTCTGGAAATCAGTTTGGTAGTTAGTTCCTCAGAAAATTGGACATAGTCTTTCTTTTTTTTTAATTCTAAATACTTTTTAAACTCTTCCTTCCCTCTCCCTAATTTAAGCTTGAAAACTGGAGGCAGAGGCAACTGCTGCTGCCCTTCCCTCTTCACATGATAACAACCCTTGATTCTGAGTTGCCAGCTGATGGAGCTGGGTGGGGGTGGGGTGGGGGGAGTCCTCTGTGAGAATTCCCAGCGTTCTTTCCTTGGTATGATGGTAAGTACAAGCTCCTCTGGATAAAACAATTTAACAATGAAGCTGGGCCACAGGGTGGACACCTTTAATCCCAGGACTCCAAAGGAGGCAGATCTCTGAGTTTGAGGCTAGTCAGGGCTACAAGGTCAGACTATCTCAAAAAACTTGTAGTGACATTCAAGGACTCTTCATGTCATATACCACATAAGGATTTGCAGGGTGCATTTGTGTGGAGAACAGTCTGACACTGGCCACCATATCATTTCTTTCACCTTATAATCGCCTTTGTCCAATTCCACATTTGGGTTAGTAAGTAGTGGCCGTAGTGTTTTCAAACTTAACTGATGCTATGTAATACTGGATCAGTGTCCCTTTAAGCACATACCCCTCGCCAGTTTGATAACTCAGAAATCTGTTGGCTATCCTTGCCTTATGCCTGACTACTACTGTTCAGCCCTTTTCTTCACCAAAAGACTTGTGCTAATTTTTTGGTTATATCAATGTCTTCACACTATCAACCTCAAACCTTTTGCTGTAACTACAATTTGAAATACATTGGACATTATGACCTATTACATATTGTGTACATATATAAATGTATTCTACACAACTGAAACAACAGTTTGAAGAGAGCATAACCCTGCTGTGTAACACTAGAATTTACTCGTCTGTTTCACTTTTTATTGATCTGGCTACGAGCCCTTAATGTGATTTATAACCTATTAATGAGTCTCAAATTATAGCCATTGTACCCTCCCAAATAGTTGCCTTGACAACCCCTGTTCTGTGAAATCCTAGAGTCCTCTAAAATGAGAAGCTATTTTTCAAGATTTCTTTGGAGGCAAGGCATCTGTTTGTCCTCTTTACCACACCAGTAGGATCTAGAAACTAGACTTTTTTCTTTTTGTTTTGAAATAATTTTAAACCATATTTAAGAATAGGACAAAGAACCCTTTATGCTCTCACTCAGTGACCAAGTTCAAGTCTTACCAATTGTCTCAACAATGCCACTTCTAATAAAAGGACCCATGCCCAAGCCACGAACCCACCAAGCTTTCACTCTCTAGTCAGTCCTCCTTGGCTCTTTATGTTGATGTTTGAGGTTAGAGCCCAGCCATCCCCATCTCTTGTTTGGGTGTATCCGGTGTTCTGTATAAGTCACAGGCTACCCTTTTGGAGCCATGGCATCATGTCACAGGAATGACACTATATGCTCTCTTTTCAAACCGTCCTATTCACTATGCTGTTAGCTGTCCTCTATAGATCAAGATGGCATGTGCCAGGATTCTCCATGGAAGAAATCTTTTTGTTCTTTAGTGATTAATAAGTGCATTAGAAAGGAATACTTTGGGATCTTATAAAATTAACTCAGTCATCCACTGTAACCACTGGTTTGAGATATATTACTATTCCTTTCATGGGCTGATTTTACAATGATGGTTACTTAAAAAAATGATCCACCTACCCCTTAGTTCATCACTCTGCATTTATAGTAGACATTTTACCATAAGGAACAACATTCCTCATTTCTTGTTCTTCACTCCTTTATAATAGTGTCTATTCATGAATGCTTGTTTTCTTTGATGGTTAATTCATTGTTATCATTTTTGATGTTCATGTCTCCCTTTTCTAAACCATTTTTTGGTGTTTTTTGTTGTTGTTTGTTTGTTTGTTTTGTTATGTGCCTATTGAGAACCAGGCACATTTCTTTCTCTTCCCCAGCTCTGGAACCAGCCAGTTTCCTAGGAGCCCTGTTCCTTTCAGTTAAGCGTAGCACTCAGCAGCAGGATTCAGCTGCTGGTCTCTGAATGTTTCTGGGTATTGCTCTTCACAGGCTCTCTGAGTAAGAGAAAGCAAGGGAATATAAACACGCACACACTTCCATTTAATTGTCTATACCGAAAATCATGAACTGTATCACTACTTTCAATTCTGTTTAAAAACACAGAGAAGTCACTCTGGCCTTCATATTTATATCTTTTTAAAAAACCAACAAAAACCTATTGCACTTCATCTGTTTTTGTTCAGCATCCTTGTGCAGATGCAGTCCCCTAACTATACTAGGCTATGGCAGAGACAAAGGCGGGTTGTTTGACTCTGAATCTGTCCTTTCGAAGTGACACTGCAAAGAAGGATGACTTGAAAACCAGATTCTCTGTATGACTGCAGCCAAGGGTGTGTCCTTTCAGCCCTTTCCACTGGACATCAAAGGTGCTTTCAGTCTCAGGGAGAATGAATGTCTTTTTAAAATCTTAAAGAAACGATATGTGTTTTGCCAAAACTGAAATGTATATATAAACCAAATGAACAAAGAGAATTTAGATTCAACTTTGTGAAGAAATTCTCTCAGGCCCAGATCCAGTGTGTTCCTATGAGAGTCTCAGATCCTCGAATCATCAGTAAGGCCTGGCTTCCTTGGTGGACTTGATTGGCAGGTGGTCTTTTCACACTGGCTTGTATTCATCTGAGTTGGCAAGAGCATATCCTCAGTGGTGTTCTGAGTGCTTCTTGCTGACTGTGCAACGTCTGCCAAGTCGGTGGGGGAGAAACGAGGACATAGGTTATATGAAAACCCTGCTATAAAGGAATTGTCACTGTTAGAACTTGCTTAAATAAACATATAATATAAATGAGAAGGGACAAAATGGTCATTTAAGAATAAAGGGGTTTACTGGACGGTGGTAGCGCACACCTTGAATCCTAGCACTTGGAAGGCAGAGGCAGGTGAATGTCTGAGTTCGAGCCCAGCTTGGTCTACCACAGAGAAACCCTGTCCTGGTGAGAAGAATAAAGGGGGTCTATGATCCCTCTTCAATTGTGAGTGAGTGGAGTTACTATATAAACTTTAGAGAAACAGGCCCAGGCCAGAGACTGAGACTGCTTAGGGTTGTGTTTACTGTCCTGTCAAAGAGTAGTGTAACCATGATAATGTTCATTCAACATATTAACAGGGTTAACTATATAAGATAGATCCATATTATAAAAAGCATGGATTAGGGATCTAATGGCTCACAGGGTAAAGGATCTGATTCAAAACTTGATAACCTGAGTTCAATCCCTGGAAACCAAATGGTGAAGAAAAAAAAAAAAAAGCAGCTCCCCCAAGTTGTCTTCTGACTTACGTGTACACACACACACACACACATACACACATACACACACACACACACACACACACACACACACACACACCATGGTACATGTGTGCCACATCAGGCAAGACATAATAAATAAAACAGAAAGTTCACAGATAGGAATTCTCACAATAATGGGCCTTTTAATTGGAGCCTATAATTCCAGCTTGTTGTCGGATTAACTAGTCTTAAGGAACTGTTTTCACATTGAAAGTGAATCAAGACTTCTTTGTAAATCCTTTTCAACTGCATTCATTAAACTGACCCCCGCCCCAAGTAGATGATCACTTTTGCTTATTTAACTTCACAAAATTAGTGTTTGGAATAAAAGAGATATCAAAACAGTCAAGGCAAATGAGTAATAAGTTGGAAGTAGTTAAGGGGAAAAGTATGAATTCCACATGGGAAGGGGGGAGTGGGATAGAGTTTCCAGGAGCCTGGAGAGAGGGGCTGGTGACTGAGGATAAGCCCACTGGCTTCAGAAGCATCTGGCTTAGAAATGCTGGACAGTACAGCGGTGACAAGAGAGCAAGAGATTAAACGAGCTGTTTCTTCTAGGCCAAGTGCAAGCTCCTTCAACGCCCAGCAAAGACATTCCTTTCTTTAACTCTTAATTCTCTCTGCTGTTGAGCCCTATGGTCTGTCAGTTATTGTTTCCCACCACCTTTATGCCACTTTCAAATCTTACTCCTTCCTGATTGTGGTGACCAAAGAAACTCTGATACATTTTCCAATAGAAACTTAACCAATAAGATCTCTGGTCTACAGAGCTTACTTTGCAGTGCCCAGAGTTTCAAGCTGCTGGCCTTTCTTGCAGCACAAGAATGACAAGGCTTTAAAACTTCACATAAAAGGCTTGAAGGTACTTTCACATTTCTGTCTGGGCCTGTTACTTGAGAGATATGAGAGCTGAAAATCACCATTCTCATACACAAAGAAGGGTTTACAGAGACCAGCCTTGGCAACTGCTGTCTGCTGGGGGGGGGGGGGGGGCAGTATCTTTTGGAGGTTGTGGGGTTGCCCCTAGGCGTGCCCGCAGCCTCCATTCCTCGAAGCTGGCCGCTCTTTTCCTTCTACAAGTGGCAACCAAGTTCTGGGTTGAAAGTGAATCCTTGCCCTTGGCTACTCTCCAGCATTCCTCGCTGAGCGAATAGGGATTTGGAATGTCAGAAAATAGAAGAGGGGAGGGGAAAGATGTGCGTATGACTCTGAGTGTTTGGAGCAAAGGCAGCTCGTCTGGAAGGACTTAGGAAAGCTTCACTTCCTCAGACTGCTTCCTTCCCACAAACTCTTGGTTCCTGCTTTGTGTTTTAGTTGTTTAACCTGAGTTTAGCACAGCAGTTCAGGCCTTGGCAGCCCAGTGGAGTCAGACTAAGTGAAGACAGGGTGACTCCAGAGGACGTGTGTTTCTTCCTTCTGGATAAAGGGACAGTACTTGTCCCCAGACTCATCTGCAGCAAGAGCCAGAACTGCCATTCTTCTGGGATTTAATCAAGAGTCATCGGGAGCCCAGATTCAGGTTTTATTCCCAAGCCAGCCTGAGTAAGAAGTGACCTTTGGACAGAGTCACAGACTTGGTCTAGGCGTGAAAGGTGGTGTTCGGCACACGCCTTCTACTGCTCATACTTGAGATTGAAGCCACACTGGAATACTGATGGGACACAACACACCGCTCTGTAACTGTGGACTGGCTCAGAGCTCAAGACTGTAATTTGCAAGGCGGCTTTTATCCTTTATTTAGTTCTATCCAAAGTCATCTTGTATCAGCTCAAAGAGAGGAATTCTGTAAAAGTTATCTACAGGGACAGATCCCAGCTTTGTGTGAAGAATCCAGAGGTTGGGTGTCTGTCTCCATCGCCAGGAACCATGTCCTCTTTATATACACGAAGTAAGGAATTCACACGGAGTAGGAAATCTCAGTCTGACTCTCCCCCAGCATCTCCCTCCCCGACCGCCAAGACACTCCGAGTAAGCCTTTTTTATTTATGTCTAATCATAGCATGTCAAAGGTGGGAAATGTGTGTGCATGTAACTCGCAGGCTGAGGCTAAGAAAATGGGGCATTTCAGAGTATAGAGAAGTCAATGAGGAGGGAGATTGCAAGTAAAGCCCCAGCTAGCTTTCCTAAAGGGGTTGTGATTCACAGTACTTGATACTGTCTTAAGTAAAAGCAGACTTAAATAATTCAGGCTACAGTTTCTGCCTTTTAGCTTTTAATCTGCTGTAAAATGCTTCGTAGTAAGATACTGGAGAGCTTTTTGCTTTGTGTGATCTGTTGTTTAGTTTTTCATTTTGTTTGGTTGGTGGGTTGGGTATTTTTCAGTTTTTTTGGTCTGTCTGGTTTTGAGGCAGGGTCTTACTGTGTAGCCTTGTTTGGCCTAGAGCTTGACATGTAGACCAGGCTGGCCTCAAGCTAAAAGCGCTCCACCTGCCTCAGCTTCCCAAGCACTGGGAGTAGAGGTGTTGCCACCGAGCCTAGCAGATGCCAGGCTTTATCTCAGTGTCTTATGGAGGGTCTCTTTAGGGTTGTTTGTTTGTTTGTCCACAGTCAGTTGCTGTTTTTCCTGTGTTTTAAGGATCAGTACTATTTTAAGAGAAAGAACTCCCAACTGGCATGAAGCAGTGTAAATCAGATTTTCATCATTTGCAAGTCCTGCATGCATATTCATACATGTGTGTGCATAAGACAGTGTGTGCCTTCGCCTGTTTTATGTCTCCATAAGCGACAAAAAGTCAGGATGAACTAAGCCTTATGGATATGTGCAACCTTCCTCTCAGGTACCATTAGGAAACTTCTTGCTTAAAAACCAAAAAAAAAAAAAAAGCAAAAAACTTCAACCTTTGACAGACAGCCAGGTTAAGGTGCTATGATGTCTTAGGCAGAGCCATTTATTTAAGACTTTCTCCATTGCCTCTGGTGACTGTGTCTGCTGAATTTTTAAACATAGGGACATTTTGTGTATAATTTACTGTCCTCCTTAGTCAAAAGCTGGCCAAAGCAAGAAATGCTACCAGCAGCAAATGAGCGGGGAGAAGCCCTGATGGGCATATTAGGTAGTAGGCAAGAAGCAGTTCCCTCTTAGGAGCTCAGCTGTGGTGTAGCGAACACACAGCATAAAGGCAGTTGGCCTTCCTTATTTGGAGAGCTGTGGGAAGAAAATCTGCAAGAAACCTCAGCAGCTTCTTTTTATTGTTTTATTTTCATTTTCAATATGTCCGCGTGTAAGTTGTCATATAATAGAATTTGGAATGCAGCATATTGGTCTGGGACTCCAACCAAAGATATTTACTTACTAGAGTGCCAAAATAATGTTCTTATGTGAAACTGGTTTGCTCATGTTTCCTTTTGTGAGAGGACCAAGGGAGGCTGTGGTGTGTACTGTCACCACTCCTGAGCTCCCAGGCATTTCTTCCGCTCGTGGACCTCCCTTTACCACAGGGCTTCAGGCACTTTTTACAGCAGCCATTGGGTATTTTCTGGTGGTTCCTAGTTGATGTCCACAGAACTGAGCACCATTACCTCAGTTAATGCTTCCTCTCACTACCTCCCCCCACGTACTCCATGGCGCTTTTGGATGTGACGAGCCCCTGGTTAATGCTCAGCCATTGCACACACGGCCCCAGAGGCATACACCATACCTGTGATCACTCTGCAAGCTCCTGATTAGTAACTGCCCTCCTGTTTTCCTTTCTTCCTTCCTTCATTAGCAGTTTGGTGCTTCTTCCTGCCTCCACCCTTTCCATGCTCATTCTCCTCCCTCCCACTCCTGCCTCAGACAGAGGGCACAGTGGGAGAAAATTTGAAAGTTTAGGTTACAGGAAATCAAAGCATGGGTAGGTTTATTAAGAGACTGCTTCCCAGTTTTAGTGGCCTGTCAATGGCTATCAATTCCCACACTAGCAGCAGACCTCCACAACCAACTTCCAGTGTCCAGATGGCTTGAGCCATGTTTAGAGAATGTTGCTTTTCATATGGATTCATCACATGAGATTTCACTTGTCTCCTCATTACTCTCATATTTGACTAATTGGGGTACTCTTAAAGACTTGGGTATACCTGGGTTTTGGGTGTTCCTTAACAGTGCATTTACTGTGGCTTTGTACCCGAGCTTCTTCTGATATCTAGTGCAGCAGACTCTGGGCCCTGGAAGCTGGGTGTTAAATGAGTTACATAGAAGAGACAGGCTTGCCTAGTATCACTGGGATAGTAAGCAGCAGACTTGTAAGCTCAGGTTTCTCTACTTTAAAAACCTTTATCAACACTGGAGTGCAAGCAGGTAGACTTGAAGGTCAAATTTAAGGGTCTGCTTATGGGCCAACATAATAGTTTAAAACCTAGGTAGCTGTAGGGACATGGGAAGTTGAAACTGCAGGGAAGAAGAATGCTGTGTTTTTGACCAAGGGAGGCAACTGACAGGCCATAATTGGATCTCTTATGACTGGTTCTTAAATTCCTGTCATGCCCTCTGGAGTCAGAAACACCACAGATCCTGAGACCCTGTAGGCCTCAGATTTCTCTTAAAGAAAATGACCAGGCCAATTACTCTATCTTGAAGTCATGCCCCTTCTCCCAACTAGAGATTGCAGTTATTGAAAATGTACAGTCCCTGATTGATCTAACATTCTTCAAAACAGGACTGAATTTTTTGAACAAGTATTTAAAGTTTTATTATTATTCTAATGGTGTTAAAGGAGCTAAATATGAAAACTTCCATATAAGGAAAATGTCTTCAGAGAATTCTTAAATAATGGCTGTTTACATACAGAATAGTTTGGACATTTTATTCTTCAACAAATGTTCAAGAAGCCCTATGGATAAATTAAAACTAGCTGCATAGGTGTTGTTTTTAACTTGTGAAAACAGTGACAGGATGATTTTTGTTGAGTGCAAACCCAGAAACTATTTTATCACATACCTTTTCTTCTGAACTCTTGGCAGTATCCGATGCTTTCTGAATTGTGCAATGCCAGATTTCTGTTCTTAGTAAGCCTATGACCTTTTTAATAGTGTAAAAGTCTAATCCAGGCCAACAAGATGGCTTAGTAGGTAAGGCACTTCACACTAACCCTGATGACCTGAGTTTGATCCCCAGGAAACGGTGGAAGAAGAGGAAAAACTCCTACAAGTTGTCCTCTGACTTGGGCACAAATGCATGTGCTCACACGAAAGTAAATTAATAAATGTAAAAAACAAGACAAAACAAGAAAACACACCAACCACCAGCACCACCAACAAAACACTACTGCCCGCCTGCTGCCTGCCTGCCTGCTGCCTGCCTGCTGCCTGCCTGCTGCCTGCTGCCTGCCTGCCTGCCTGCTGCCTGCTGCCTGCTGCCTGCTGCCTGCTGCCTGCTGCCTGCTGCCTGCCTGCGTGCTGCCTGCTGCCTGC
>NC_034594.1:109060855-109062300 GCF_900095145.1 Mus pahari | reverse complement strand
TGCCTGCCTGCCTGCCTGCCTGCCTGCTGCCTGCCTGCCTGCCTGCCTGCTGCCTGCCTGCCTGCCTGCCTGCCTGCCTGCCGGCGTAGGGCGTGGCTTTCTCCCTAGGGAAATACCACTCATATGAAAAAGAAAGTATATGTCCTCAACAGTCAAGATAAGCATTTACCTTTGCTCATTCATAATTTTAAATAGTATTTGTTTTTCTCTGAACATAAATTATATCCTTATTGTTTTAAAAAGCACTTTCTTAAGTGGAGAGATGGCTCCCGATTAAGAGCACTTATTATTCTTATATAGGACCAGGGATTGATTTCCAGCAAACCACATGCTGTCTCACAATCATCTATAACTCCAATTCCAGAGAACCCAGAGTCCCAAGCAAGCTTGTGATCTGCATACATACATGCAGGCAAAACATTCTTACACATATAATAATAATAAAAAAATACCCATTACCTGGTGTGGTGATAGCATAGGCCTTGCTCTCAGAAGGTGAAGAGAAAAATGTTAAGATCGCAAATTTGAGCTTAGCCTTGGCTAGTTGAGTTCAAGTCCAGCCTCAGCTACATGCAAAACCTCGTATCCTCCAAAACAAATAACCAGGCCATCAGCCTTTCTCTTCATTAGGTGGAAGTGCCCCTCTGCTCCTCTTTATCCCCCTACATCCCAGCCCTCACTGAGAGTGGCTGGGATATGTTGTTGACACTGCTGCTTGAGCCTTGTGTGGGTTAATGAAGTAATTTCTTGAACGGGTCCTTTGTCCTCTCATAATTCAGCATGTCTTGTATCTAAAATTGTATCTGAACTGTTTGGTCTGGATTGCTTTAGGCCTAACGTCTCTAGGAGCTGTTGCTCTGTCGTCTGATTTGTTACTCTAGAAAAGCAGAGCCATGTCCCTGTAGTAGAAATCTCTTCTCTTACCGTGAAGCAGCTGGAGCAGAGGATGCAGGCTTCGTGTAGTTGCCTTTGAGGCTTCTTTTCAGAGCAGGTTTTCCAGCATTAAAATTCCAAGCCAGGCCTGCCTGTATGTCATCCCAGCTGCTCAGGAGGCAGAGGCAGTAGGAACGACGCATGTAAGGACTGCCTGGGCAACTTAGTGACACCATCTCTCAATAAGAAGTTAAAAAAAAAAAAAAAAAAAAAGCCAGGGCTAAGGAGTCTTAGTCATAGAGCCTAGAATATGCACGACCCTATGTCAGATCCCAGTGCTACCAAAACTTAAAAAGAAAAAAATTAAAAATTTGGAACCACATATATTTACTATCAAAGTTTCTTTGCTTGTTAAAATATGCCCCTTTAATATAGTATGACATAGCTAAGAATAGCTCTCAGGAGGCTGAGGCAGAACCACAAGATTGAAACCAGTCTGCCTGAGCTTTATAACAGGACCGTACCTCAAAAAAGAAGGGGTGTGTGTGTGTGTGTGTGTGTGTGTGTGTGTG
>NC_034594.1:109035762-109060785 GCF_900095145.1 Mus pahari | reverse complement strand
GAGAGAGAGAGAGAGAGAGAGAGAGAGAGAGAGAGAGAGAGGGAGGGGGAGAGAGAGAGAGGTGGGGGTAAAATATAGAACATATATGATGCATGTGTGCGCATGTGTGAGAGAGAATAAATATAGAACATGTATGTGTGTGCATGCCTGTATGCATACTAGTAGATACCCAAAATGCAGTGATGATTTTAATGATAACTCATTTGATGATAACTGTGCTGACTACATCTTGAAGTGAGTCAGCATCTGAATATCTGAATTCTAGGAATCTTTTAACTAGGCAATTGTGTGGTGATTGCTCATTTGTGATACAAGGATTTGACCTGTATTTATAACCCAAGATCATTAGCATTTAGTCTGGATTGCTTTAGGTCTAACATCTCAATTGAAAGGGTTTTACATAAATATTTTCATACCAACTACTAATTACACAAAGGGAATGGTTAATCTATTCGCTTTATTTTATAATTACCCTAATCAATTCATTAGATGAATTGAATGGTAAAAGATTGCAGTTTTCATGAGAGCCTGTTTATTAGGGCCTCTGGTTTTCAGGACAAGGGCACACTACCTCTTCCTGTTCCAGCCTTGGTTACTGATCAGCCTTGGGGAGGTGCTTTGTCTGCCTCTGGCCAGCACCAAGAACTTTATTATAGAGTAGGGTTTTCTGCTCGTTACCTAAGAGTCTACATCTGAGGCATTATCAGTCTGGAATCCTTTTTGTTTTTCTTCATTAAATTCCACTTTATAATTCATTATCATGGAATGAGAAACATTTTTTCTGGGTAATTAGGGTGCAATCTGTTAGCCACTTTTTTCTGCCTAATTAAAGCCACTATCTCCCCCCCCCCCAAGAAAAGTCAATAAACTACAATTCTTCAGTCCAAGGAATCTTCTTGGGCAGTAGTAGAGTCTATAGAAATGAAACTAGATTCCCCTTTGGAAACCATTCATCAGGTTCTAAGTGGACACATAATGGCCTTGTTAACCCATGCCTTGCATAGAGCCTTAATAAGGTGGCTTCTGAAGCCAGGGTATGTGGACCAGAGAGACTGGGCATTTTGAAGATGTCGGCTCCGTTCTGCAAACTGATTCCTCCTCTTACTATTCTATTTCCCGTGGTAAGTAGGCAAGTAGGCAATAAGTCATCTGCTCTGTTCTGATACGTGGTCTCACTTTGGGCTAGTCTTCAATTTATGGTCAGTCCTCCTCCCTCAACTCAGATAATGGGGATTATGGACTGTGCCACATGCCAGCCAATCTGCTCTACTATTAATCCTTTCACAGCTACTGGCTCATGAGCATCTGCTATGTTGTAACCCCTATTTCAGATGCTGCAAATCATAAATGAAAGACATCTTTCTAATTGAGAGATGAAAAATGAAGTTGATGTCTCAGGGAAAGATGAATTTTCTAATAAGGTCATAGGTTCAGAGTATGTTAGTTGAATCAAGTAGAAAATGTATTATCCTTGTGTGTGCAGAATAGAAGACTCATATTGCAGAGGCAGAGGGAAAAGGTGTGAGAAAATACAGCCTTGTTTTCAGTGCTGCAGTTCTAGGTGGCTAGAATGAGAGGGGGTATTTATAATAGGAAATGGGGATCATGCCAGGAGGCTCTTAGTCTTTCCTTCTGAGGATGTAAGGAGCTGTCCTATGTACAGAGGAGTGACAGTCTGGGTTGTGATCCAGACTGCATATTGGAGACATAAGCACTGGAAGCTAATGCTGGGGGGGGGGGTCAGGAAAAGCTCAAGTCAGTTGCCCCTAATGGCAGGGTTTCAGGTAAGAGGCAGGTCTGAGGCATTCTCCAGGGAGCACAGAGAAACGCTCTGTTGTGTAGATGACAGACTGACAAAACTTGAGGGCTGATAGAATAGCAGGATGGGCACAGGAACGGGATGAAGAAAAGGACAAACTGAATTGGCAAACTTGAGAGGAAGAAACAGGCAAGCAGAAAGTGCTCCTGTTAAGGTTAACTGAATGAAGGTTATTTGTGACATTCAGATAGGACATTCAGGAAATGTAGGTTTAGCATACCTAAGCTACAGTTTGAAAGTCTCCAGAACTGAATACTCTGAGGGCCAACACAATGCCACAGGAGACAGTCCCATTTCTGACTTCATGTCACAGTAAAACCGGAGGTGCACTAAAAATACAGTAAAAAGGCTCTGTAGGCTACATGCCTAAGGTGCATGAGAGACAAGTGAGTTTCTTGCTTGAGGTCTGTTGACAATATTCCTTATGCAAATGCCTGAGATCTGCAGAGACAGAGAAGGGGAGGAAGGAGAGAGAAAAGACATCTGGATACTTGTGAATCCTACACATTGTAGGTAAGAGATATTTAACCTAGAGTTGATCCAGAACTCAAAGACATAATTAATTTCAGACTGAAAAGATTGAGGCCATGGCCAGAGAGGTGAGAGGAGGCCATGTCTACAGAGTAAAGGTCCCATGGAGAAAGGCTAAATGGTAAGCAGAGTGGCAGCCAGCGGCAGAGGTGACCCTGGCTCTTTGCAGTTCTGACTGGAACCACATGCAGGAAGATGGCAGGCTCTGTGTCTCCTTCCTGTGCTTGGGAGCATTGGAGTCAGTTCTGTTACAGCTATAAGGCTCTGTTCTCAAAGGACCCACAGTTAAGAGCCAGTTGGCTGTGAGTCTGCAGTTGAATCCTGGTTTTGTTTTCAATACGTAACAGTTGTATAGCCGAGGACTGTGTTTTTAACAGTTTGAAGAAGTTTACAGACCATTCACATTGGCCTCGCTCTTTTTTTTTCTCTTGGTCTCATATTTGGGTAAAGTGACAATTAATTGTATTCAGATGGCCAAGGGGAAATGACTGGAATTGGACTTTATCAGCCTTTTGGATTTCTTCTTTTCTTTTTTCTTTTTTCTTTCTTTTTTATTTTTTTGGCTCTCTTTTGGTTCTGAACCTGATGGGCTTTTTTTTTTATGCATTGGGTGTTGGTTATCGGAAACTGGGTGTCATCAGAGCCTCAATCCAACAAGTTTCTTTAGTTACACGATGCCATCCAAATATAAATAGCTGTCCTTAAAGTCTGTGTGAAAAGTTAAGTATTTTTAGATTGAAGTTAAATTGTAAAGTAAATGAAAGTAAATCTTAAAAAAAAAAAAAAACTTTGTATTGTTTTTAAGGAAGAATAAGGCTGCAGGCTGGAAGGGGTAAGTAGGAAGTGGGCTGGATCCACAAATAAAATGTCTCACTTGAGTGCTGAGGTATTTATTTGATCTTAATCCCTCTAGTAACTATCAAGCTTTGGGAGAATCAAAGGACCCAAGAGGGACAAGAGGGCAGCATGGAAGCATGGAGAGGCTCACACGTTGTACACTGCACATCCTGTGCCCTTACATTTACCTCCTCAATTAATTGCTATCAGTAACCTTAAACAGATTAGTAGTACCCCCATTTCACTGATGAAACTATTGAGACAGGGAGACTTGGGCAGCTAGCTAAGATCTCATAACTGAAGGCACTGCAGCAGCAGTCGTCATCCAGAGTCTTTATCCTAACCGTAAGATGTGCAGCCACTGGGCCTCTGTGCAAGAGCTCCTAGATGGTTGCAATATTCCCAGTTATTGGGTCTGATTTGAAAATGATGATCAGGGCAATTGAATCTAGTTTAATGAGGGAAAACTTACAAAATAAAAAGGGGACAAATTTATCTCATTTTTAAATTGGAACTTTAAAATTAGAATTAAGAGCAAATAAACCCCTTAGCACTCAAGTGAAATATCTTATTTATGGATCCTGCCCACTCCCTACTTAACCTTCTGACCTATGGCCATGTAAGCGTATTGTTTTGCAGTCTGAATAAAGCTATTGACTCCTACCTTTGGAAAGGAGAAAAAAATATGCCATGCCCTGTGGTAGTATCATGTCTAATGCATCTCTCACTTTTATACAAATTGTTACTCTAAAACCATTTTTAGCACTCAAAAAGAGATCCTTATAATCAGGTGATTTTATTATTTTGTTTATGCTATTAATTGCAACTTGGAACCCATTAAGTTGTAACAAGTTTGCAAATGGTAGAGTGTGAATTACCGGGTTGTCTGAAGGACCTTCTAGCCCTGCCTCAAACCCTCTACAGTGTTTCCTCTGCTGAGGTCTGCATTCTAATAGACCATTCAGCTCCTGAATCCAAACAACTGTGTATTTGAAGACTCAGTTTCTCTGTGGAACAATAAAAATAGAGTAATAATTTTTAATTCAGTTTTTTGTTTGTTTTAATTTCTTAGAGTGTCACCTTTCAGAGCAGAGTAATATTATGGGATAACTGTGGCTCTAGTAAAGCCCTGACCTGTGACAGATTTCCCATCAGTCACACACAATTGTGTCATTTTTAACCACCACCAGCTTTAGACTCTAGGACAGCTGAACCCCTACTTAAAGCCTTGTCTGAGATTTCTAATAAGTACAAGTCTCTCCCTATTAGTTTACTAAAGGAACCAGATAACCTGGCCCTTGATTGCATTAAATCAGTTTTATTTCTTACCTTGGTCTTTTATAGACTTGCTTATAAGATCAAAGCTGTGTCTTAGATTTTATAATCGTATATTTATTACTCTACATCACTGACAATGCTGGCAAGACACAGACAGGTACTTAATGAAAACCATTGTCTGTATAAAATTTGACTGATTTTGAAAAGTCGGAGGCTACATGCTAGAAATTGCAATGTCTGAACTGAAAGCTGAACGTGGATTTTCCCCAGGGCAATTGAAATGATTCCTGTTTGTCATGCTAGCACATCTGTAGCTCCAAAATAGAGGAGTTGATATTTTGGTTTCTGTAGGGCAAAAAGAAAAAGCTAAAAACAGAGGAAGTCCCTGATATGTAGAAGTTACTGTGAAATAGCATTAAACCTCGTGTGTCTTGGGCTTAGGCACTTGGGATTATTTCCCTTTTGATTTTTTACTGTTACTGTGGGTTAGGTCGGCAGACTGGAATCTTTATGGGGAAGTGCCTTATCTGCTGAACGCCTTGAAATCTAGGAAGCCCTTTTTAAATTTTTAATTAACAGCTTGGTCCAAATAAAATTTAGATGACTGCTATCTAATAAGCTACAGCATTTACTATGTTGAGAAAGAGAGAGACAGAATCAGAGACAGAGAGAGACAGACAGAGAGAGAGAGAGAGAGAGAGAGAGAGAGAGAGAGAGAGAGAGAGAGAGATCCGTCTCAGCCAGGCATGATGTCAGACTTATCATTCCAGTACATGCACACACGCACAAAAAGACATGGCTGAGTGCCAGTAATCTAAGCCTCGAGAGGGTCGCTACAGTTAGAAGCCACCAAGGCTACATAGTGAGACCCTGCCTCAAAAATAATCAAACAGGGCAAGACAGATGGCTCAGTGGTTAAGAGCACTGGCTGCTCTTCCAGAGGTCCTGAGTTCAATTCTCAGTAACCACATGGTGGCTCACAACCATTTGTAATGGGATTCGAGGCCCTCTTCTGGTGTGTCTGAAGACAGCAATAGTGTACTCATAAATAAAATAAGTGATTCTTTAAAAAAAAAAAAATCAAACAAAAAACATTTCTTCTTGGGCTTTGGCCATGGGAAGCTTGCCACCTTGAAAAGGTGTGATCTGCTGAAGAGCTTGTGAGACACAGGTACTCAGAGAAACATAAGGATACCTGAAGACTAGGGCACTCAAGATTGTGCTATGGACTTTTAAATTCATAGCTTCTTTTCCTGTGTTAACGATGGCGCTCAGCACATGCTAGGCAAATGATAGGTAGTATTAACAAACTGATTTTGGAGGCACAGTCAGGTTTTACTGAGCCCAGTTTTTAAATGACTACAGTATACATTGAGATAGCTGTGCACACTGGTGTATCCAAGCCATAGCTGTGCAACCCTGTGGCACTTCTAGACACAGCACAAGGATGGCTAGATAGAGATTGTGTGTGCTTATAAAGGCACATATACATCCTAAGGATCTTAGAATTATCTTTTAAAAAATGGTTTTTCTAGGGTATTTTAGAGGACTTGGTATCTTCACATAATTCCTTCTAGGGTATGTACATTTTGTAATTCCAAAATAATCCAGACATTCTTCAGGAACTGTAAAAACTATGAACTGTAAAATCATAATAATATTTTGGGAGCTTAATAAATGTACCTGAAGATGAGTATTTCTATAATAACAAACATATTTGTATTTGTTATATTTATTTGGGGGTGGTGCTCACATATGCTGTGGTCAGAGAACAGTTTGCAGGGGTCAGTTCTCTCCTCCCACAGTGGTGGTCCTGGAGAAGCTCATTCACTTTACATGACTTGGTAGCAAGAGCCTTCCTACTTAGTCATCTGGCCAACCCATGCTATTTTATTTTAAAGCGTGGTAAGATATAGTAAAACATGCAAGCTACTGCTGCTTGCTTTCCTTCTGCCTGTAGCCTTATAAAGTTCACGTGATAGCTGTGTTCACATTTGTTCCTCCACACTAAACAAAAAAATGACAAATGCACGGGGAGGCATTATTCAGCATGTGACATTTCCCCAATATTTATCATATAGGGTCTAGATGAGAGATGGCTCAGTGGGTAACGCACTGGCAAGCCAGACACCCTGAGTTTGATCAGTGGCATCCATGCAGTGTGGAGAAAAGGACTGATGCCACCCATCAGTGAACTGCGGGTCCTGCAGATCCAGAGCTGCAGGGTCTCCACAACCAGGGCAACAACAGGATGTCTGAGGGGAGTCCCAGTGAGGGTCCAGGACTGATGGAGCAGCAGAAGTCAGAGGCCTCGGGACTACACCAACTCACCTCAGTGAACATTTGCAAGCAGAAAAGTGTGGACGAAAGGGATGAGGAGATGAGTGGGATTGGGGTATATGATGTAAAATTTACAAAGAACCAATAAAAAGTTTTCAAAAAGTAGGTCAAATCTAAAGATGATCACTCTCATTTTTGCTTATTTATAATCATGGATTCATTTAATAAATATTTATTACTTTCTGACCAAAAAAACCTGATGCCATGAGGTTGTCCTCTGTCCCCACATGTGCACACCATGCACACCCATACCCAAAATAAATGCAGACACAGAGAGGAGTAGCTGTAATAGAAACAGTGTTTAGTGGTGACGGTGACTTTCTCATTTAGATATATTTTCCATATGTATTAAGTAGTAGTTGGTGCAGGCAAGTCAAGCATTTAAAATGATAAAGATTTTAATATGATGAAGATAGATGTGATTTTACAGTTGCCAATTTTTTATTTAGAAGTCTACTGTCTCTCACACATACTCAAATGAATGAGTACTTTTTCTAGCATAAGGCAGTATTTTTAGCATTGTTTGGATACTGCATATATGTGGTTACTCATTGTAGCTGAGAGACTATATTTCTTCTAGGATGTTATTAACTGGACCATGTTTTGATTATATCCTGGCCCCGTATTTATGAAAATATAGATTTGCCATGATTATGTAACTATTGTATGTACAGTTGACCTTCTGCTAGGCAGGTTTTCCCCCCAAGTGGGCCTGCCTGACCTAATCACATGAGCCTGATGACACAAAGAGCACAAAGTATGAAGGGGGGGAAGGACCCGCATGCCATTGCTGGATTGAAGGGGGAGGGGCTGAGCGAGGAGAGATATGGAAACCCCACAAGCCCCAAGTGGCCACAGGGGCCTGCGGCTAAGACTTAGGAGTCTCCTGACCAATGAGCTCAAAGGCAGACAACAAAGAAAGCACCAGAGCAGTGCTGCCCTGCGACCTCTGAGGCCATGTGTCTATTTTAAATGCCTAGGATCTTAGCATCTTACTAGGGATACGGACTTAGGAAGGTCTGCTCCAGCACTATAGAGCAGGGTGCCATCCTTCCTTCAAGTTTCCTCATCTCAAATGTATTAAAGCAGGGAGGCAGAGGCAGGCGGATTTCTGAGTTCGAGGCCAGCCTGGTCTACAGAGTGAGTTCCAGGCAGCCAGGGCTACACAGAGAAACCCTGTCTTGAAAAAACCAAACAAACAAGTGTATTTCAAGAAATCCTATACATTTTTGTTATGAATGGCATTCCTAAAGATACAAGGCTAGGACACTTTTGTCTTTCCTAGACATACTGAGGAAAACATAATGGTTTCTAGCATTGTGAGGTATGCAGTATGTGTGCATGTGCATATATGTTTTTATGATTAGGTCTTTCAGGGATTTTGAAATTTGGTCTTGAATTCTGTCCTTGAAGCCTCACTTGTATTGGCTTGTTTCTCATCAGTCTTTAGTCTGTGAACTCTAAAATGGAAGAGCGGTTCTGTGTGGGGAATCCCAGAATAGCTCAATTTGTTTCCCCTGGCTCAGCTAGGATACAGAACATGGTATAAAATGTTCCTTCTACTTAGTCCTTCTTTTGGAAATGTAAATAGGAGATTTTTTTTCCCATCGCTGTGGGGTCAGACCGTGACTCCAAAGGAACATGAGTTAAAGCAGTTTCAACCTTGGCAGTGGACATGTGACTTGTTCTGTTCCTTTCCCTTGGGCCTAGCTTTCCTGAGCCATGACTTTATTTTAAACTTAGTAGAAAGAGTTTGGTTTTAATTATGTGCCTTTCTGAATCTCGATAACTTTCAAGTTAAAAGCTTTTGCGGGGATATTCTAATCTAGCCTCTGGTGTTTTGAAGGCCCACCTCATTTGGGAAATCAAAACCATCCTGGTTCCTGTCCCTTTCTGGATTGCCATCTGAATTAATGGCAATCTTCACTCTGCTCTCTTATTAGAAGCAGGCCTGAGATGGGGGCTGTTAAGGAGTATTTAAAGAGGCATGAAAGGAAGGCCTACTTCTTAATTTGGGACATTTTTCAAACCATATTTTATCCAGCCAGTCATTCTTTTCACCTCAGCTCACTGGATTCTTATTGATTTCTCAATAGCTTTACCTCTCTTCTGCTCCAGGGTCCCATTCCCAGTATCTACTGCCTCCACTTGAGCCATTAAAGCTGTGAAAGTAATCCCTTCACTGAACAATTTTTATCCAGGTCAAACGTACCAGAGACCCATCTTAATGGACATCTTTCATTTGTCTTGAGTGAAAGGTAGAGCAAAATGCTCTTAAACAAAACACTTAAAGATGTTTCTTCCAAGATTCCTTATTCAAATGTATGAGATAATATATTTATGTGTTAACTTGCAAATTGGGTAAAAATTCACACCACTTTTGAAATACGTAGTGTTATTTTGCAGAAATTAGATATCTAGACCCTAGAGTGGAGTAAATGTAACTATTATGCTTTAAAAAGAAAAACTATTCAGAGGCCAGAAGTAAGATAATCAGGCCATCCCTAGGACATAGGTAGCCACCGTCCCGGTCTCTAGAGCATCAGCGCTCCTACTGAGGGTCTCTAAACTCTGGGTCCCAGAAGTCCTTATTCCCTGCCCTCCTCTGTGGGAGACCCTTTGGTGTTCATTTCCTAGTCTGTGATGTGCTTGCCCCTCATGACACTCCCCTGCTTGCTGCTCCCCTGAGACCATTTAGGCACACTGCTGCTTCACTATCTCTAGATTTACTCAGTA
Source organism: Mus pahari (assembly GCF_900095145.1). Classification (NCBI taxonomy): domain Eukaryota; kingdom Metazoa; phylum Chordata; class Mammalia; order Rodentia; family Muridae; genus Mus; species Mus pahari. The sequence continues at coordinate 109,051,244 of NC_034594.1, read as the reverse complement.
GACTCTGTGAGGATTGGCAGGCAGCTTTCTGCAGTGAGAAGCCATGTGAGCCTAACAGTTGAAATGGGCTTAGTTTGAGTGACAACAGAATGAAAAGTTGACTTTAAGTTGCCCAAGATACCCAAAGCTTTTTCTGCCTTGGGTTTGTTCTCATTCACCCTCCAGGCACCTGGGATATCAAAAGCAAAGCAAGCCAGTATTGTCTAGAGGTGTTCATTCGTGAAAATCAGGAAGCATTATTTAAAAGCTTAAGTCATTTTATCAGGAGTTAGACAATTATACATTAAACCTTGTATGGTTCAGGTGTCTTACCCTGCAGTTTATAAGCACACTTTTCTTAGGGTATAAACTTAAAGGAAGCCTTTTCTTTAAGAAAGAAAATACTATCTCCTTTACAAGTCAGCTTTCCCTACTTTTAGAAATAATGTTTACAGTCAGGGAACCATTTTACCTCTTCTGTACCCAAATCTCATTGGCTTCTGAGCTTTAGGAAATTTATACATCCTCCTTGAATGTGTTGGGTTAGCTATTCCAGAACATTGCTAGAGCTAGCCTTCAATGCAACAATCAGAAATTCAAGAATCCCACATCACTCCAAAGTCAGGTAGAAGATAGAGGGGGTGTTCTGAGAACAGTCAAGGACTGACTTAGAAATGTTCTCTGCCCTGTTGGGGTCTAAGTGGACCATCTACTGCCTTGTCTGTTAGATCAGCCTTCCCGTATACATTCAATAAAAGGTACTAGGAAGGAATTGATAGCAGGTAATCTTAACATGCCTGTTCCTAGCTTTTAGTGTTCCAGGCAGTGTCATTCGCCAGCTTCCAAGATGTCTGTCTGTGAGAATTATCTCTTAGAAGACTGTGGGGGCAAGAACTGTTATAGCCATCACAAGTCTGAGCACATTGGCATTGCCTCTCTCCACATACTCTCTTCTGTGGAAAAGTAAGCCCTGTGGAATCTGCCTGCTCATATCCAGGTACCCTGTGGCCTTTCTCTGGCTATTGCTTTAGAGTACTAATCTATTCTTTATGGTTTTTCATGTTTAAGTATTTGCATTTACAGCATCCTTAGTTTATACAGTATGCACAGCCATACTGTGTAGTCAAATAACTGAGAACTTTACTTTGGTGTGTTGTGTTTCTGGAACATTCTACAAGAAAAAAAAAGTTAATTTCATTCTCACAGTGGTAAATCAATGGCAGTGATAGCACACTTTATTATATCTAGCTGCCTAGATTGAGACATAGTGAAAATTCTGACTTCCCTGTTTTAGTGGGGCAAGAGTAGAGATGGGCGCCAGAGTTCACAGAGTAAAAATTAAAGCTGAAGATGTCAAAAATCTTATTTCACAGCAGGCTGTTTACAAGAAGGAGCTGAGGGAACATTTCCAACCGAGGAACCAACTGAGGAGAAATGAAGTCAGCTAGACAGAGCTGACTTAATTGTCAGGAAGTTAACCAGACTGTTGTCTGTGCACACTGTAGGATGCTTATGTTACAGAGGGAAAAAGCAAAAGGCAGCCCCAAGCAGTCTCTTCAGTCATAAACAAGCTGTCCTTTATACCTGAGCAAGAGTGTAGGCCTGTCTCTGGAGGGGCAGCAGAGAGGTCTGGTGTTAAAAGGCTGTTCTGCCCAGGAGGGTGAGAAATTGAAGCAGTGCCATGCATTGGAGTTGAATCCTGGCTCAAAGGAACTAAGTTAGCTTTACTGCACTGAAGAGCAGCGGCGGCGGCGGCGGCGGCGGCTGTACATCCTTATAACTGAAGAAAGAGAAGGAACGAGGAAGAACACTGGCATTTTTAGTAATGTATTTCCTCCCAGTTATCCTATGTAACTCTTACCAGTGGGTGCTGGCTACTTGTCCAAGTGTCATGGGTAGAAGAGTAAAAATTAGAACTCAGAGCCATGTAATCCATGTAGTCAGCTCTAGATACCCATACCATGTTCTGACCTGTTAGCACTATGGATCTTAACTGGGAACAAGAGAGTAGGTGAATTCAGATAAGGACTTTTAAGTTAATACTTTAATGCACTCACAATAAGTGGTCACTGTTGAAACAGTGGGTGAGTGTGAGTGTGTGTGTGTCTACCATCATTTCTAAGAATTCATCTTTCTAGAAGCGTCTTAACTGGAGCTCAGGAGTCACTGCTTGGCTCCACAGCACACATTCACATGTTTTCCCACTCAGGCTCCAGACAAGCTCCTGAAGTATGCTCACAGGACTCTCCCTGCGTGTCATAGAACCAGTTAGGCCTCTCTCTCTGGGCCTCTCCTGCATACCATAGGCTTTAAGTATAGAACAGTCTCTTCACATTGGCCAGGATGACGTTCGGTCTCAGTTATTCACAAGTATTTGACAAGTCACAATTAACATTTCCCTGGGCAGTAGATATTAACTCACATGCTGTAAGGCGGATCTTACCACAAAGCTAGTGAGCGTGCCTAGTGAGCACCCTCACTCCTCAGTCTACTTCTCTCACCCACCCCCATCCCCATCCTGGGAATTGAAGCAAGGGTCCTGCACATGTTGAGCAAGTGCTCCACAGAACTGTATGCCCTGACTTCTTTTTACTTTTTATTTTGAGACGAGCTCTTCCTAAGTTGCCCAGGTTGGCCTTGAACTCTGCAGCCCACATAGGCTTGACCTGCCTTGGCCTTCTGAATAGCTGTGATTACAGACCTATGCTGGCACCCTCAGCTCTTACATAGGAGTATTGGTCATTATGGAGAGGTGGTGAAACTGTAAAACATTTAGTTATTGTGTGTGTGTGTGTGTGTGTGTGTGTGTCCACATACCACAGCGTTCAGAGGACAAGAAGTTGGTTCTCTCCTTCGACATGGAGTTGCGCTCAGGTTGTCAGACTGCATTTGCCATCATCGCTGTTGCTGTTCTTGTTGTTTTCTTTCTTGTCTTGTTTTGTCGATGGTGTTTGTTGGCTTGTTTTTCAAGACAGGGTTTCTCTGTGTAGCCCTGGCTGTCCTGGAACTCACTTTGTAGACCAGGCTGGCCTTGAACTCAGAGATTTGTCTCCCTCTGCCTCCTGAGTTCTGGGATTAAAGGCGCGCAACACTACTGCCAGGCCTCCTCTTGTTTTTTTGTTTTGTTGTTGTTGTTGTGTTGTTTTGTTTTGTTTTTTTAATGCTAAAGAGAAAACTTCAGATAATGTCAGTGGCCAGTGACAGGTATGACATGTTAAAACCTAATAGAAATATATACCTGGCTGTCACTCACACCTGACAGATCTCTGGGTTTGAGGCCAGACTCTGTCAAAACAAAAAAGACAACAACAAAAACAGATATATAAATATAAAAAAGATTGTCATAACTCCACATTTCTAAATTTTAGAATTCTCAAAGAGCATCACAAGTATATGAGAATGTTATACCATAAATCTTTCTAAGTGGTTTACCTTGAATGGGAGCTGTCTCGTTGTGATGACGAGATCATTCTGTAGGTGATGATGCTTGCTGTCAAGCCTGATGGTCTGAGTTCAGTCCTTGGGACTCAAATGGAAGGAGAGGGCGTTCTCCTGAAAACTCACCCTGACCTCCGCACCTGTGCTGTGGCCCATGTGCACGTGTGCATGCACACACCATGGATGCGTGGGTGGGTAGGTGGGTGGGTGGATGGATGGACGGAAAGAGAGAGAGAGAGAGAGGGAAAGGGAAAGGGAAAGGAAAGAATTAATTAATTTAAATGTATTAGTAACCAGGATATATCATAAAACGGTGTGGAAACTTATTAAGAACACATTTAAAAAGTTTCTGCTCCATAACTACAGGGGGAAAAAAACCCACAGAATTAGGATGTGCTCTTTTGACCATTGTAAGCACAGCCCTTCATGAAGAGGGATTCCATAGACAGCCACCTCAGCATCTCCAGGGAATGCTGTAGTAGGCCGCTCTGTGCCTGGACTGACAGACTGAAGATCTTCCAGGGAGGGAAGACGCAGTGCCATGGAGTAGAGCTCCCAGGTCAAGGATCCCTTCCTTCCCCAGATCGCTAGACACTCTGGTCGGTCCTTCCTTGTCTGCCCTCTGAGGTTTTGTTACTCTCTTAACATCTCAGAAGAGGAAGTAAATACATTCATATAAATCAGTTAAATGCTTATTTGCTTGAGTTCTTTTTTTATGAAAGGATGGAAAAGCAAAGGTCATTTATAATGTTTTAAAAAATGAAAGACAAAGACATAGTCACTGTTGTTGCTGGTTTGTTTTTGTTTTTTTAAAGAAAACACTAAGCTTATAGTTTGCATCTGAGATCTGAGATCTCAAAATACTTTACTGTTTTGACCAGCATCTAAGGGACTAGGGTTGGACCATGCCCACAGCTCCCTCATCCCTTCACCTTTCCTGTGACCTAGGAGGAAGCCAGCAACAGACCTGAGGTTTTGTTCATGAACTGCGCTGCTTACTCAGGGGAGGTGGGGTGGCTGGGATAGTGAGGGGAACTATAGGATGGATAGTGTATGTCAGATTGCTCCATGTCACATGAAAGCCAGTGACAGTCCCTCCTACAGCACAAGCTTGGTTGTCTAGTTGATGGAGAGGAGAGTTTGATCGCTTTGTATTTTGGGGTCTGCCACTTTGAAAGGTTGCTATCGCCAAAGCCTCAGCCCCGGTAAGCTGTGGTACAAAGATGTGAGTTAGAGCCAAGTGGCCCTGTGCGCCGTCAGTTCAATTAGCAACTCCTGTCTCCACTAGAAAGTTGAGACATCTGATTTGAAAAGTACAATTTATGAATGGATATATAAATTAATCTCTTGCTAATGCTATTTTCTTCTTCTTTTTGTTTTTGTCTCCTTTCTCTAGCATGAAAGACTTTCTAGGTAAGAACTCTATTTTATGTGCATGCTTAATCTTTGTGAGAGAATGAATGCCTAGTTAAGCTTAGGTCTATGTAAAGTTTAGTAGCATGCTTCATATGCTTTGTGTTCATTTCTCCAGTCTCCATAATAGTCTTACCTCCTACCCAGTGTTATAAAACAGCTGCAACTCTCCTTCCTGCCGCAAAGCACGCTTCCTTCAAGTTCCCTGTGTATACTTCCAAAGGATGGGTTGTCCTGAGCATCAGCACCAGGCCCTGTGGGCACTCGGGAAACTGCATGCATGAAGCACTGCCCTTGCCTGCAGCTAGGGTACAATCTCTCCTGGGGTAACAAACCCTTTCAGAAGAATGCAGAAAGTGCCATTTCCTCAGGCAGCCAGGCATCATGGGTGTGGGAAGAAGCAGCTAACCTAAGCTGATAGTTCCGAAAACAGGATTGTTACCAAGGAGACCGTGAGCTGAGACTGCCACTCTATAATGAACCTAGCCCTGTAGCTTATTTCTAAATGGGGCTTAAGGATAGTTTATCACATGAGCCAAAAGGCTGATTTGCAATTACTAAAATAAATTAATATAATTTTTTCACAGTATCTAAGGTACAAAACTGATCTTCTTAAAGAAGAAAATAAAAATAATCACATCTTTGGAACTAAATGTTTGAATCTCTTCTTCTCCACTATTCCTGTGACAGAGAAATTTCAAGGAGATGGGATAAGGAAAAGATGTAGTTCTAGAACATCACAGGGAAATTGGTCTCTAAATCTGTTTGGTAGTTTGAACTTGTAGTTTAAACAAGCTAGTTTGAACTTGTTAATATATGCTAAGTTGTATATGTTGTCTTCCTCTATCTGCCCTCTCACCAAGTACCAGCCAAGAATGAATAATTTACTTGCCAAGTCGTATAAATTGACTTTGCTTTGCAACATTGAAAGAGAAATATTTTGCCATATCTCATCTTTAGAAAACTCAGTTATGTTACAATGGCTAAACTGAAGGACACTTTCTCTGCAGATTTTAAAATATATCATAAAATTGTTATGATTAAAATACTGGTGTACCAGTTCAAAAGTAAGGCCAGAGGGCCAGTGAGACAGCTTGACTGGGAAAGGGGTTTGCACCACACCTGACAACTGAGTGGTATCCCAGAACCACATGACAGAGACAGGAAGAACCAATTCCTAATGCTGTCTTCTGACCTCCACACTCCTACACATATGTGCACATACATACATACATACATACATACATATATACATACAATCATAAATGTATCAAAAGTAAAAATAAGCAAAGACATTGACAGAACAACGTCCATACTGTAATACCTTCAAAGGTCAGATGTATAGTGTGAGTTTGCATCTCATGAGTGGATAGAAAGTACCTAACTGAGAAAATGTACTTTTTTGGTTTGCTTGCTTATTTTGAGAAAATACATTTTTCCTTCAATCCATACTTAAGAAACCAACAGAAATATATTTCAAACTGTTACATTTTTAAATAGAAAGGCCCTTTCTACAGAAGTAGCACAGGACAGTATTTTATTCCCCTATGTTGGAAGCATCTTCTCAAATAGTACCCTAACGATGATAAAGCATCTAGTCTCACTGTGTGAGTTCACACTGTTGCTGTTAAAAAGTAACTGACGAGCTGAGCATGGCACCTCAGACTTGCAGTTCCAGCTCTTGGAAGACTGAAGCAGGACGCTCAAGACCGCAAGGTCAGCCTGGACTACATGGGCAACCCTAGACCAACTTAGGCAATACAAGGCTCTGTCTCAAACCAAAACCGAGGAGAAGAAGAAGAGGATGTCTATAAACATCAAAAAGTAAAGTGAGGTGATAAGTTTGTGAGATGTGTCACAGTTGTCAAAGCCCCGTTGTGTCAGAGCATCCTCCCAAGTTGTGACAAGAGAAAGCTGTATGCTATACAATGTGTGACTAAGCCGTCCAGGAGCAACAGCACTGAATAACCACACACTGAACCTCCCTCCCAATTAAAAATACTAAAATAGGACATAAGAATACCATTTTCAGCCGGGCAGTGGTGGCGCACGCCTTTAATCCCAGCACTCGGGAGGCAGAGGCAGGCGGATTTCTGAGTTTGAGGCCAGCCTGGTCTACAGAGTGAGTTCCAGGAGAGCCAGGGCTACACAGAGAAACCCTGTCTCAAAAAAACAACAACAACAAAAAATTTTCCTGTAAACTCAGTGTGATGGCAAATCTTGGTTGTCAACATGATAAACCTAAGAAGAGCTCCCCCTCTCATCAGATTGGTCTTTGGACATTTCTGTGGGCCATTTTCTTGATGTAGAAGAGCCTAGCCCACTGTGGGTGTTGATATCCCTAGACAGGTGGACCTGGGTTCCCAGTCAGATTCTGCTTGGAGCTCCTGCCTCAAGTTCTTGCTGTGACTTCCTTGGATGACAGACTATAACCTATAAGCTAAAATTAACCCCTTTCCTCCCCCAAATTGCTTTTGGTCACGTTGTTTATCACAGCTATAGAAAGCAAACCAGGACAGATGGAATGAGATAAATCTTTTTGGAAGGCAGTATAGCTATGCATAAATGAATGTTCAAAATAGAGTTACCTTGATCACATATTTACATTTCTAAACATTTTTCTTAAAAAGTGGCAAGTGGCACACATCAGGAATTATTGCACTCAAGAGGTAGAGACAAAAGGGTCTGGAGTTCAATATCAGCTACATGTAAGCTTGAGGCTATTCTGGGCTATACAAGGCCCTATCTCAATCAGAAAACAATCAATCAATCAGTCAATAAGGTGATTGGCCAACTGAACCAAGACTTATAAATAAGACTGCACATTTTAAGCTGGGCGGTGGTGGTGCACGCCTTTAATCCCAGCACTTGGGAGGCAGAGGCAGGCAGATTTCTGAGTTAGAGGCCAGCCTGGTCTACAGAGTGAGTTTCAGGACAGCCAGGGCTATACAGAGAAGCTCTGTCTCAATAATAATAATAATAATAATGATAATAATAATAACAATAATAATAATGTAAATAAAATGAAAATAAAAAGACTGCACATTTTATTGTAGTTAATAGATATGTTATAGCTAACAACTTTGAAGCAGTGTGTCTATCACCTGAAATTTGGTTAAATTACCAGATAACCAAACCAAGTAATGAACTGTATAGTCATTTTTCAGGAGGCAGTATATTTATTTTATTTTTATGGGAAGATGCTCACAGAATCATAAGTATAGGGAGGAGTTAAATAATGTAGGTCTTATCTGCCTTTATAGGAATGTGTATTTTAACATTTTTGTATTTGACATTACAGAAGTATATGAAATCTACTGTTAATAGCAGTTATTTCTTGGGTAAGATTATGGGGTAGATACTTTAGTATTACTTCATGTATTTCTTTTGTAGTCAGAAAAACCACCACTGCAGAGACTTCTGTGAACAGGGATTGGGAGGGCGACAGGAGCCCAGGTCCTGGCATCTCTAAGAGAGAAGCTTCCTGTGCAGCTGCCACATTCCTCTGGCCTCGCCGCCCTCCTGGGCCTGCTCCCCTGCCCTTCCAAGTGCTCACTCCAGCTCCTCCCTCTGCCCACAGCCACTACAGAAACCTAAGCAGCTCAGGGGACACAGGGGACAGTGGTCTGGAGGCTGCATTGTTTACAGCGCTTTGTATGTGCTACCCAGGAGTGATTAGAGCCCAGGAAAACAGAACCTGGTGTAAAGGGTTAAAAGGACCCCAGGACACTAAGCTGGGGTGATTAGCTGAGAGAGTCCTTCCTGTGCACTTAGTGTGCTGGAGGTAGAGCCACCAACAGCTCTGGAAGCTCACCTGCCAGGCATAGAAATCTTAACTGCAAGCCTAAGTCTTAATGTGGAGTACAGGGGAGAAAACGGGCTACTCAGGTACATTTGACTCCAGTAGACCCGTTGTGCACCCAGAAGCCCAGGTGTCCTGCTGTGGCTGCCATCCTTCTCTTTCCCCAGTGGCTCCTTCTCCAGACCCATGTGTTTCTGATTCACTGACTGTTCATTGTTATCATTTTCCAAGAGCCCTTCAGAGCCAAGAAACTCTGACTTTTAAAGGCACACTCTTTGGGGAAGCTGTTCCAATACCAGTTAACTTGAAAGCCCTAAGATTTAAAGCAGCACATGGTCCAAGCCACCAGTTTTTCAAGTGAGCTCCATTCTTGGCACATGATAGCCTCTCTCCCCAAGCTGCATCATTGCTCATTCGCATGCTGACCGTGAGTGTGGCCATGAGACCTGTGCATGCTGGCTGAGAGATTCAAGGAAGGCAAATTTCTGACCAGAGTTCTCGGCCTGAGAAAAGGCACAGTCAAGCCTTAGGGTCTCTCTCTCTCTCTGTGTGTGTGTGTCTCTGTCTGTCTGTCTGTCTGTCTGTCTCTGTCTCTCTCTCTGTCTCTCTCTCTCTCTCTCTCTCACACACACACACACACACACACACACACACACACACTTTGTTCTCAAAACCAACTTTTATCTTATAGGCTGGAGTCAGGAGGCACCAATCCGATCAGCAGCGATTCCTACAGTGACCGTGCCTCAGCTAGAGCCCGCCGGGAGGCCAGGGAGGCTCGTCTAGCCAGCCTGACCAGCCGGGTAGAAGAAGACAGCAACAGGGATTATAAAAAAGTAGGATCTCTTTCCAGTTTCCTGTTCCTGGCTTATACTATATAAACCTCTAGCCTTTCCCACCAGTAGGAAAAAATAAGCAAACTTCCGACTAAGGCACACAAAGGTATTTCTGCCGTGCTCTCTCTGTTTGCTTCACCGCTCTGCCCATCAAAGACCATGTGTATGTTGTTTTTATTGCAGTAAAGATATGCCTAGAGTCAGATATTTACAAGTACAGGAGAAAGTAAGAAATGTACTATTTTTAAAAAGAGTAAAAAGCATAATGCTATATGTCTGAGCACATGAGAATTATTCGGTTAGATTTATTTTTAAGAAACATATGCTTTTAATAAGGTGTTTTGAACATCAACCAAATACGTTTTGGTGCTAGTTTTAAAATGATCACCCACTTCTCCTGGCTCTTGCTCTCTGGTCTTTGGAAACATTCCCTCTCAGGTGTTGGCAGTGCAGGGGTGATGGGGAACCAAAACATTTTGGTTAAGAAAATTTTTCTTGGTTGATTTTTTTTGTTTGTTTGTTAAGCAGAATTTGACAAAAATCAACAAACTGGTTCCAGAAACAATAGTTCTGTTTTGTCTCCGAGCTACACTCCACGAAGTGCAAAGGCCTGTTGGAGAAATGGCGGTGCAGTTTTCCTCCCAGGGTATAGCCTCACTGACAGGGGAACTTGGCATCTCTCACCTTGTGTCCAGCACCTGAGTGCACGCTGCCTGAAGCCAGAGAGCGGTGCCCCTCCATAGCCCACCCAGTGACCTGGTTCTATTCCCTTCACAGCTCTATGAGAGTGCCCTGACCGAAAACCAAAAACTGAAAACAGAGCTTCAGGAGGCCCAGCTAGAGCTTGCCAGTGTAAGAGCCAAGCTGGAGAAGGTGGCCCAGGTAAGGAAGGCTGAACGAGGCCGGGCAAGGCGGGCAGGGCGGGCAGGGCGGGCAGGGTGGGGTGGAGGCGAGCTAGCTAGGGGACAGGCTGGGAGACAGAGTCAAAGTGGCACAATTTTGAAAACTGACAGTTAAGTTCTGTGACCAGCTCACTGATGTTCTGAGTGCTAGTCATTGATATTAATATAACTTCTTACTGCAGAAGTACAGATTGGGCCAGAGCTGGGTCAGTGCTAAGTGGTTCCTCCCATCCTGCTGGTGCTCCAGTTCAGTTCCTCCGGACCTCACCTTGTGGAGAGAAATAAGCACAACACTGTAGCTGAATATAGAGAGCCCCAAATGAAGCCCAAAAATCTTAAGTAGTTTGTTTACATCAGGGGATAAAGTAGTCCAGATTAGTTTTCAGGGGGACTCCACCTTGGAGCAAAAGTGTCCCTCTTTGCATCTGGCACTATGGAAGTGGTGACAGTCTGATCGGGTAAGCCACTTCTTCTTACCGCCAGAGCTGACTTAATTACACAAAATCTGAGAGGCGACTAGGGGGCATGACCTCATTGCCCACGAAGCAAGCCCTGTGGCTGACACTGCAGCAGCAGCCTTTGGTTAGTGCAGAGTTAACCAGAAGCTGTTCAGTTATTCCCTCCCAGAATTCTCGGGGACTAAGTATTTCAAAAGCAGAACTGGGGTTAAAAAGGGGGTGGGAGGAGGTGGGTCTTTACAAGAATATAAAATGAAAACCAGAGGTGGCTACTTAATCTGATAATATGGTATAACTCCATTGAAGAATGAAATTATAGGCTCCTGGAGTCCCAGGCACAAGGTATGTCATCTGGGAGGGGTTGAGTACCATCTTAGCATCTTACTGTAGCCCTCTGACAGGGGATGCACAAGGGAGCAAACAGGGGAACAGGAGCCATACATGGCTCTTACTGCACTTCCTGAGACCTACAGCTAACACATACTAGATGAAAAGCGATTTCATGGGGTGGGGAAAAAAAGGTCTCTGATTTAAAGAAAAACCCATGACAAAATTTATAACCCTGCCATCAGGTGGGGGGGCAGGATAAGTGCGTTTATGGCCTCTCTCCCTCTGCATTACTAAACTAGGCCGTGTGTCTTGTCAGAGACTAGTGTGGTTCCGAATAGTAGTAAATGCAGCCCTTAAGCTGTGCCCTTCTCAGAACATAAAGGAGCAGCCCGAGAGAAGGACTGCAGCCCACTCCTCAGCAGGGCTGCTGACACCACCAGGAGCTGCTGGAGTTCTTCCCACCAGCCTAACGACTGCTCAGAGTGACCCACACAGAGCAGAATAGAGTTTGTCCTTCCCAGTCCCTGGGGCCCCATTGTAAGCCAGCCAACTGCTCTGCTAGGTATGCTGGGATAGACTTAATTTTACCATAGGCAAGCTATTTGAAGCTCAGAAAGAAATGATAGTGCTACAAACCAAGTCTCTATTTACCAAAAATGGAGATGTTTGCTAGGATTGTGGAGGGACAGAGGGCCTGTCAGCCACATGCGTTTGTTTGGAGACAGTTCCCACATGGGCACATGCAGCATTTTACATAAAACGTCAACTCAGAGTCAAAGGAGTTATAATTTAAAACTGTACAAGCAAACAAAAAAGCCAGTTCTTTATATTCTGACTTTTGCAAATCTCGAAATCTTCCCAGCTCAAGCTTAGGAAAGAGACAAAGGAAGTTATAAACAAACTCCGAGATCTGCTAATACTTTTTCCCCTTTCCTTTTGCTTCTCAGGAGATGTAGTGTAACAGCAGACAGCCATGACCTTGAGAGCAGAAGGTGAAAGTCTAGGATAGGAGTCAGAATTCTAAGTTTTGTTGTTAGTTTTAGCTGTTCAGTAATTGAGAAGAAAGGAAGGGGAGGGACCATCTGCAGGGGCGGCCTGATGTCCCCACTCACTGCAGCAGTCTGGGCACTGTGCTGGGCAAGATAGAAGAACCATCCTTTATTCGCTAAATGTCTATTGAATGTACAAGATTCCACCCAGTCCTCTATCATGAAGACCATAGGAGACTTAGAGATTCCTACATTCCTTGATTGAAGGCAGGACCTTTCCCTGAAGTTACTCCTTTTAGGTTTAGTGGCCAAATCTTTTTACTTTTCTGAAGGGTTGAAACTGAAAGTCAGTGATGATCTAAATATATACCATAAATCCTTTGTTCAGATAAAATCTTATTAACAGATTAAGAAGGAAGCCAAACAGATAAAAGTGGAAATGTCTGTTGAGATACCAGAAACTAGCTAAGAAAATCCCTCGTGTGAAGACGGCACGCTAGAAGGAAAACGGCCTCAGTACTCAGAACAGAAGCGCGCGCCATCCGGGCCGTGTTAAAATTTGGGGGCTTCCAGCCTGGGAAGAAGAGCTGCATCTGTCTCTGGGGTGGAGCCTGGTGATCTGGTGTAAGAAGGCTTAGGATCTGGACTTTGTAGTCTAAAGGGAGAGGGAAGACGAGAGTCGGGTATGTGTCAGGAGTGCCATACACATGCAGAGCTTCCAAAGCTGTTCTTGCCTTCCCTCCCTGGGGCCATCCTACATACTGTTCAGGGCAAGTGTCAGGGTTCGCAGTCTCACAGTCTGTTTGCTTGAGACCCTTGCTAAAGGGAAATTCCAGAACCCTGCCACCTCTTTCTGGCTCTCTGGTATCTTTTTTTTTTTTTTTTTTTTTTTTTGAGACAGGGTTTCTCTGTGTAGCCCTGGCTGTCCTGGAACTCACTTTGTAGACCAGGCTGGCCTTGAACTCAGAAATTCGCCTGCCTCTGCCTCCCAAGTGCTGGGATTAAAGGCATGCGCCACCACGCCCAGCTCTGCCACCTCTTTCTGGATGTCTGGTGGTGAACCAGGGAAAGCTGGGTTCCCTACTACGTGTGAGATAGCCTAAACAACAGGTGTTGTCCTTCTGTTTGCACAGCAGAAACAAGAGAAGACCTCTGACCGGTCGTCGGTGCTGGAGGTGGAGAAGCGGGTAAGCTCGTCTGTTCCCTTGGCCGGCTGCTGCATGTCTTCCCTGACCTTCTCTAACTTTGTTGTCCATGCCAGTGGAAAAAGCTCATCTTAAGAAGGCAGGAGCTCCACCACATTCCGTTCCCAGCTTAATAATCTTTTTTTTTTTTTTTTTGTCTGACTCTGAACAGTAATTTGATGACCAGTCCTTTTGGCTTTCCCATATAGTTGGTTAGTTTGAACGTGCCAGTTTTGGGGTGGGAAGGAGCCTTGGGAAGTCATCTCATGCATTCTTCTGCCTTCAGACTGCACACAGACACAGAGCTATAAAATATTTGGTTATTTAAACATGCACACAGGTCTAAGGGCTCTCTGCCTTTTCCATGGCCTCAGACAGAAGTTCCAGGCCATCCACAGCTACATAGCAAAACCTAGTCGCAAAAGGAGGAGCATAGGCTATGAGGTAGCGCAACAGTACAAGTGCTTGCTAGATGTAAGAGAACTGGTTTCCAAAGGTTGTTCTCTGATCTCCATGTATGTACCACGGTATGGATACACATGTGTGTGTGCACGCATACACACACACACACACACACACACAAGCACACAAGCACACAGATATAAATATTTTTTAAAGAAAGTTTCATTAAGACCCTTTGCTATTGATCTAGGGCTTATGATTTAAGACCTGAAAGTCAGCCTTTCATCAGCGCTCTGGCAGAGGACGTTCTAGTCAGATTCCTGACCTGATCTCAGATGTTTATATCTGGAATTTGATATCCTTGGATTAGGGAAACTCAGTTAGATTTAGTGATGAACCCTAATTCTGATCTGACTCTAAGGATATATAGTATGCTCCTATCTTTCTTATTGTCTGTGGGAAAAGTTAAGTTTTGTTTCATTCCCTTGGCCTATACCCAGTCCTCCTTGGCATCTCATCTGGCTGACAGCACCTCCTTGAACTCAGACTAAGAGCCGCTAACAGAGAGAAAGCAAGAGAAGGGAGAAGTTGCAGACAGTGACACCTGCTTCCCTGCTGACCATCCACTCCCTACCATAGAAGAAGTCCCCTGGGGACTTGGGTGGAATGTTACTAAAGGTGATGGAGTTTTGTTTCTAGAGAGCAAGGGTCCTAGTGACTTGCAGGCATTTAAATTTTTTAACTTGAAGGACATTAGCAGGGCGCCGCCTCTGTGTCTTCTAATTTTCTTATAGAAGACTTAGGTAATAGGACCGTCGCCAGTAAAGTAGCTCTGTCCCATGGCAACAGGGCAGAGTACACATATGGAGAAAGGTCAGCCCTAGTGGAGACAGACTCAGAGACCATGAAGTTGCTGATGGTGTGATATGTGGAAGGCAGCTTTGTGATGGCTCCCTAGCCATTATCTCTTCAATAAGCTCCTTGTTTCTCAATAGGAGAGGCGAGCACTGGAACGGAAAATGTCGGAAATGGAAGAAGAGATGAAGGTATGATGGCACTATCTTTGTCTTGGCGCGTGTCTGTTGTCTGAATGCCTGCCTAAAGTAGATACTTGAGCCTAGGCTTGCCCGCTATAAATGTCACTGCCAACTGAGCACCCTCAGGAAGGGATGCTGGAGTGAGGAAGTGAGCCCCTCTCCTCAGCCATCTCTGGGCTCCCTCAGTTCATGCCGCATCCGCTGTGGCCATCTCAGAGCCCTTGTAGGAGTAACTGATTGGGATACGGGGAGACTTCCAGCAGGCTGCAGACAAAAATCCCAAGCTGAACTTCCAAGGTTTTCAAAGCAGCGACTTCCCACTGGGGAGACTAGGTGAAAGAGCTAGAACAAGTTCTCCCCGTTCTGCAGAGTCCCCGCTAAGGGAGCTCCCTGTAGCCTGGGCTCCGCTGCAGGCTTTTCTCGCCAAACAGCTCTTGCAGGAGTGCAGCTGAGTCATTCTACAGCAGTATGAAAATGTGTCTGCATATTGATTTCCTGTCCTAGGCCATTTCCTCTGCAGTATCCCAGAGTTCTTGGCTTTCACCCACTAGAGCAAACGCTTATTTCCACGTGACCTACTCGAGGGCTGATGCCTCCCTCTTCTCAAGGATGACTGACAGCAATAATCACCTCCCTTATCTTCTTGAATGGATTGTTGCCAATTTTGAGTGCCAGTCCATTGCTATAGGAAGGGAGGGAGGGAGGGAGGGAG
>NC_034594.1:108992947-109035697 GCF_900095145.1 Mus pahari | reverse complement strand
GGAAAGGAAAGGAAAGGAAGGAAGGAAGGAAGGAAGGAAGGAAGGAAGGAAGGAAGGAAGGACCATGGGGCTGCTTAGGGGAACCACCCATCTAAGATATTGGAGCAGCTCATCCCTGAAGTGTGTTGTGCTACACAGCCAGTGTCAGCTTGCTCAGCTTGTTCCTTTCTTCAAGAATGTTATTTTAGTGGATATGTAATGCCAAGTCAGACATAGATTTCTGTAGCTAGGAGGCAGAAACCCTGGGGCAGTGTCAGACAAATCCCCAAATGTCTTCCTGTGAGTAAGGTCTCTGGTGACACCTGGTGTTTTAATGCCTAAAAAGATGTTATTTGTGGCTACCTCCCCACACACAAAGTTTTCAGAGCCCGTCCTCACAGTCCTGTTACCCCTCATAATTGTAGTGAAGGGGAAATACCAAGCCTACCCCTCGCTTCCTGGTCACCAACCCACAGTGTGACTAGTAATGGTCACGTAGAATCTGAAGCAGTAACTAGTTATCCTTCAGACACTTTCCATTTCCCAGGTTGACTCAAAAATACCAGGAAGTAGAAATAGTGTTTGATTCTCTTGAGCAGACAGAACACTACCCTCACAAATACATTGCATTTTTTCACCTTCTGGATTTTCCAAACCCACCCCACTTACAGTAGTATTTTCTCCCTCTTAGTGTAGTATGCTAGTATTGCCAAACAGTGCTTCATGACTCAGCACATACAGTTCTATGTGTGAGGGCTTCCCATCTGAAACCCTCAGCTGTGCCCTCTCCACTGCTGTTAGGCTGCAGCCTGTATTATCTGTGTCAGGATGGCAAGAGAGTTAACTCCATAGTTAAGAGCACTTGTCGTTTATGCAGAGGGCCTGGGTTCAATTCCCGGCACCCACATGATGTTTTATGATAATCTCCAACTCCAGTTCCAGGGAGACTTCTAACCTCTGTGGGCACCAAACACATACTTTGTGCATATGCATATATGTAGGCAGAGCACTCATACACAACACATACATTATACATATACATATATGCAGGCAGAGTACTCATACACACAAGTTAATGCTTAAGTGCATCTTTTAAATATATATTAAAATATTAAATATCTATGATTTTATATATATATATAATATGTAAAACCCTGTGTCTGGGTATGATGGCATATGCCTGTAATCCCAGCACTTAGGGAGCAGAGACCATCTCTGTAAGTTCAAGTCCAGCCTGGTCTACATAAAGACCCTGTCTCACAGAAAGAAAGAAGGAAAGAGGGGGAGAGGAAGAGAAAGCAAGCAACCTCAAAAAATAAGTAAAATAAGAAAGAAAAAAATGGGCTAAGCATGTAGCTTAGTAGGTAGAATGTGTATTTAAAACATGCACTTAACCCTAGGTTGGATCCTCAGGACCATATAACCAGCTATGGTGATGCATAAGTGAAATATCAGAAAGTTCTAGGTCAGCATAGGATACATGAGACCCAGTCTCTCTTTCTCTTTCTCTCTCTCTCTCTCTCTCTCTCTCTCTCTCTCTCTCTCTCTCTCTCTCACACACACACACACACACACACACACACACACACATAGTCCTTTGTGCCATTCACGTAAGCCCCATACAAAGACTCAAAAGTGGACAAAAAAGAAAAATGGGGACCCTCAGGGGACCCTCGGGTTCTTTCTTATTTCTGTTGTCAACTGGCAAGTACAGAAGCACTTTGGCATTCTAAGTTGTTCTTGATCCTTTGGGTTGCATGTTTCTTTCTATGTTCTTTTTATATCAAGCTGTGGTTTGCGAAACTAGGCCATGAGTTCGTTTCTTCACTATTTTAAGAGCTTACTACACATGAAAGTATTAATTCTTTCTAATCAAAAGTCATTTACCAAAAACTTTTAAAAAGAAATTTAAGAGGCTGGAGAGATGGCTCAGAGGTTAAGAGCACCAGCTGCTCTTCAGAGAACCAGGGTTCAATTTTCCACACCCACCTGGTGGCTCACAACCATCCCAGAGGCTCACAGCTCCAGAGGTCCCAATGCCCTCTTCTGGCTATCTCTGGTACTGCACACATGTGGTACACAGACATACATGCAAACAAAGCCCATATACATAAAGGGGGGAAATACATAAATTATCAAGTAGAGCCAGATCATAACTGGCCCCCAAACCAGTCAGTAAAGTAAGCTGCTTTTGAGACTGTGTTAGAAATCTACCTTATCACTCAGTCCCCATTATTCTGTCCTGCCAGTTACAAAGTCAATGGAGAAAAAAACACCTACAGACTATATTGCCCCTAAACATAATTTGTACAGGCCTAAGGGGAGAAGAGCATCTGACCATCCCAGTCACTCTACAGTTAAATTCTGTCAGCACCTTCTTCAAGTTTATGAAAATATTATGAAATTCTGTGACTGGTTATTAGTTCTCAAGATCTTCATTAGGCTACCATGTGTGCTCATCAACTTTTCTGAGTATTAGTGACTGAAACATCTGTACGAGATAGTCAGTGAATAATAGTACAGGTCTGGGAACTCTTACCAGATGTGAGGTCCCTTAGGCCTTGGGACCAGTTGCTCTGTGTTTGCGCAAGTTCATATTATACAGCTCAGTCCTTCCTGGAGCCATCAATAGAGTGCCATTTCTAGGGGTAACTTCCTGTGCATGCTTGAAAGCTTAGGAGGTGCTCAAGCCCGAAAGTGACGTCACTGCCTGTTTCCCTGACACCAACAAAACACAAAGGTCCAGTGAAATGGGTCCATGAGATGTGCCCTCCCACGGGTATGGAGGGCTCTGTGGTTGGGAGACGGTCATAGTGTCTACCCAGAAAGGTAAGTATGCCTCTCCCTAGGAGAAACGCCACTCCACCAGGTGGGAATAGAATTACATGCTGGATCTGACAGGTGTGCATGCCAGTGTGAGCTGAGCTGGCTCTGCACTTGTCTAGGGATGTCCACATCCAATCTGACCTTTTACTGGGGCATCCTCCACTAAGCTTCAGCTTCCTTGCTAGACCATACCCTTCCTATCTCAGGCCTTTGCATGAGAAGGGCCCAGCAGCCATGTCCCTGTAAGTTGCTTCTGGGATCAACTTTGCTTACTCTGGAAGTGCGCTAGCCAGCTTGCCCTGTGCTCTGTCTTCCTCTCGTCTTCTCTTTGCCATGCTTGTTTCATGACTGCTTCCTGCAGAACATTCCAGCAGATGTTTCCTACCACCCTCCTCCATACTGATAGCTTCCAGATTCTTCCACCTAGGGCTGCCCGCAGCCACATGTTCATAGTTGACTGCTGTAATGTCCCCTCGAGGCAAAGACCACTTCATATAATGACAGTGAGTGTATTGCAAGCTTTGGTCAGATGTTAGCACCAATGAACGACATTACCAGGGGTTTCTGTGTTTCTATTCATGTCTTTAAACCCCTCAGTGTGTGTTATGATCTCCTTCGCCTGTCCCCTCCTATGGTCAGGATGCTTACAGTTGGCAGAGGTGCCTGGCAGCCCTGCTTTTTCCCGGGGTAGCCATTCTTCCTCTCTGGGCAAAGAACTCTTCAGCAGTGTGTCTCTGATTGGTTTTCCTTGTTACTGTTTCTTCCATGCTATTTTCATTCTCTTGCTGGTTCACTCCCAGACCATCTCCCCACTAATCTCTCACTTCTGTCCTCACTCAATATGTATGAAGTACGAGACTATACTGTTATAGTATTCTGTCATCAGTATAACCCAAACCCTTCATAACAAAGTCATGTCCCTCTTCCAACAGAGCTGATAGTCTCTTAGTTTCAAGGTCAGTGCAGAGGGTCCTTAGTTAGGAAAGCACATGGCAGAGTTGGCGGGTCTGCACTGTGATCCCCCTATTGAAGTATTGGAGTCACTTGTGAAGTATTGGGAAGACTGACTTTGCCACACTGATGTCCGGGCGAGGCTAGACCACCACGGTGATCCAGCCAGTTCCACCATCACCTGGCATTTATGAGGTCTCTGCTTTTGCACATTTATAATTTCCAGAGTACACATCTGTTTAAACATATTTGTGTACTTCCAAACCTCAACAAGAACTAAGGCAGAGAGCACAAGTTAGCTGTGAACTTGTAATCATGTAGAGCAGGCCAGAGGCTATTTGACAGTGACAGTTGTTCTGTGTGCTACTGGGGAGAACGGGGAAGGTTGATCACGCTTCCTGTAAAACAGGTTACAGGTCCACCAAAGAGCTGACAGGCGTCACATCAGCCTTCTTACTGGTGCACACTGTAGGCAGAAAGCGCTTAAAGAAAACACCCCTCTGGTTGTAATTTTTAATTAAGAAAGAAAACAAATAGGGGTAGGGGGTCAAGTGTGAGGACAAGATGAAGACGAGTGAAGGGTGATGTTTGATTTAGGAACCCCTCCCAAATCTTCACCCCAGTCCCACTGACAATGAAAGAGAGTCCCCAGGCTGTGACAGTGAAGGAGAGTCCCCAGGCTGTGGCTCTGCATGTGACTCTGTCAGAAGGCCTCTCGTTCTCAGGTGATCCACATGTGGTCTTGATGCTCATATAGCTAATCCCAGCATGCTCAGGGCTCATCCCAGGACCAGAGACAGCTCCCCTTTTCTGGTCCAGCTCTCCTTCCTCCTCTAGATGCAGCTTGCGCTCAGTACACCTGCTTTTCCCATTTCCTTTCTTGCATGCAAACTAAAACCAAAAACAGAAAGTCACGTAGTTTCTTTGTCCTACTTTTTCCCTCTGTCTGTCTTGTCTCTGTCTTGTCTGTCTCCTTCATGTCTCACTCTCTGCAGAACCTTCACCAGCTAAAACAGATTCAAACCTTGAAGCAGATGAACGAACAACTACAGGCTGAGAACAGGGCCCTGACCCGAGTGGTGGCCAGACTCTCCAAGTCCATCGAGTCCTCCGACACCCAGGAGCTCTAGCTCTTGCCCTTCCTCTCCACCTCACTTCCCTCCTCTGCTACTCCAGGCAGGTTTACTCTTCTTGTTGGTCCCAGAAGCCCAGTACCCATCCCTTCCATCAGAGCCTCCATGTCCAGGTATCTGTAAAACTGGTTATCTGGAGCTGGAGTCCACATGATGGGACATAACCCAGTTCAAGGGTGGTAGTGGGCAAGCAGAGGGTCACTGTTAAAGTTGCCATATTACCTTCTCTTCCCCTAGAGACTGAATGAATATAGATTTGCTTAGTCAGCTGCACAGATACACAACTGTGTATATTTACCTGTGTGCATCCATGTATACATATTTATTTCGTTGATGGGGTCTTTGCCAAGAGCTTTCTCAGCCAACAGCCATCCAAATGAATGTGCACCGATTAGGGCCTAAAGTAACCAAGGGCAAGATCTGTCAACTGTGCCTGTGTGTTAGATCCTCCTGGGAGCTGTCTATCATGGACGGGCCCATTCCAAAGCTCTGTGGTTTGGATTGACTGAGACTTGGCATCAGTATTGTTTCTAGAGCTCCCTACTGATGCGTATGTGACCATGGTTGAGATCACAGCCCTTTGAGTCCCAGATGGAATGTAATCCCAAGTGGCAGCACTGCCTGATGGAAAGGACTAGGCCTGCAGGCCACGCCTCCCTGACCCGACCTCTGTTAGCAGCAAACACAGGCCATTCTACCACTGGGGCAGAGATAGATGAACACTCTTTACCTCCTTCTGAGTCTTTGCTTTCATCGTCCTCCTCCTGAAACATTGGTCTCATTCCCCTCCCAAGTCTCCTGGCTTTAGGGACTTCCCTCCCTGAGTGTGTGGGCCTTGAGGCAGAATGCAGGCCGTATAAGTGAGCCCTTCCTAATGGGCCTGGCTGCAAAGGAGATGACAGGCGGTGGAGTGAGAGCAGGGTTTGTTTTCAGCTGAAACCACCCCCTCAAAAAACTGTGTTTGGCAAACGAGAGCCTTCCTCTGGCTGTGGATCTGAGAGCCAGGCTCACACACAGATTGTTTTCCCATCTGAAGATAGTATGATGGGGTCATGATGCCCGAAATGAGGTTTTGATTTTCAGCAACAATCTAATTAGTCTTGCTAGGGCCTGTCCTTTATTCTGCCTATTTGCATTTGCTTTTGGGGGTCAATAGCTGGCAACAATACTCACTAGTACTAAAGCACCCAGATTAACCATAGGACTGAGCCAGTGCTCTCACCCAGGTGCTATCACAGGAGGAAAGAAAATGGAAAGGGATGTGCTGCTGTGGCCAGGCAGTGAGCAGCCAGCATTAGGTCTAACCGCTGTCTCAGCCTCAGACACCCTGAAAGGGCGCTAATGTGGAGCATGCTCTTAGTGTTCACCCTTGGACACTTGGTTCAGTCTTAGCGTGCATGGGAGATTTTGACTTGGGGTAAAATAAAGACCCCCAAAGATGTCCCAGCTATTTTTGGTCTCCCTATTTGTTGCAGGCAGTGTAGGACATGCGGCAGAATCACTGTCATCCTGGCATTTATTGGAGCATCGTGGGCTGCGTGCTTTGCTTTCTCACTGATTCTGCAGCACCAGCGTGTGCATTTAAAACATGGGTTACAGAGTCAGAACCAAGCCCAAGGTTCCTTGGAGAGTAAACGGTTGAAGAAAAGTTCGAACACGGTTAGGATCCAGAGTCTGCACTCTGCACACCGTAATATAAGCCATCTGCATATTTTACAGCCTTAACCGTTTGTTAAGCATGTAGTCTAAACAATGTAGGAACAATCTGTCAAACAACTACAGCATAGGACAGACTGCAACAGAGGAGTCACAGAATTTTTTTCACTACCCTGACTTGATAAGCCAGTTTCAGCCAGGCATGGTGGCACACACCTTTAGTCCCAGCACTTGGGAGGCAGGCAGGCAGATCTCTGTGAGTCTGAGGCCAGCATGGTGTACAAAGACTCAGATTGTGTCACTATAATGTCCTTGCCTGGTATGTGACCTGTGTGATAAGGGAAAGCAAATGAAGGCCCATGAGCCATGCCAGTAGTTAGAAAAAGAAATCAAAAGAATTGTATTTGACAAATAAAATTCCTATGGAATTCAGATTTCAATGTCCAGAAGTTAAGATTTATTGGAAGCAAATCAAAATTTGAGTGTCTGCATTGTCAGTGTTACCTGCCAGGCCACACTCAGGGAATGAAGTGGTCACAGGAAGACTATGTGGCCTGTAGTCTAGTCTAAGGCACTTACTGTGCAGACCTTGACATAAAAAGCCTGCCGCTGACTGACAGTAGGAAAGAAACTGGCAGTGTGGTCAAGAGATTTGAGCCCTCGCCACCCCTTTTGAATCGTCCCCTGCAAGTCTTAGTGCCAGGGAGCTCTACATTCACGCAAAGCCGCTCAGGTAAGGCTTACTGTGAACCCTCCCACCCACAGCTTGCCTGGCTCTGGCACACCCTAAAGCTTTAGGAGCCCTGACCCTTACTTTAACACAGTCTTCATCGCAGACTATGAGAAGTAATATTTAAGAAAGCATGTACTTGACTGTCTGAAGTATCTGAACATCAAACTGGCTAGAAATGGAGAAGCTGAAGTCTAGAGAGTTGTGATACACCCCGTGAAACCTCATGCTTGGATAGTTCCTCACACGTGTTCTTCCTTAACCCCAGACCCTTGACTTGAGTTCAGTGGTGGACAGCACTGCTCCCTCCCCTCTCTGAGCATGGAGTCTGTGTGCCCCTGCCTTGGTCTCAGCACAACACTTGTACTTTTTTATATTTTCTTAAGATGGTAGATGTTGCAGCTATCAAATTTGCTTGGCCCTCTTCCCCAGCCCCCAAAGAATTGTTTTCTTAATAAGGAAAAGAAAATCACCAACGCTCTACCACTTGTACCTCCTTTTAAAAGCAGCTCAGTCCTGAAGAGCAAGGAACACAACCCACAGCTTCTCCTTCCTGTGTGGTCCTGCCAAGAGGTGGGGTTTCAGGGGCTGGAGGGGGCACGTGGTTAAGAGCACTGACTGTTCTTCCAGAGAATCCAAGTTTGATTCCCAGCACCCATGTGCTCTCACAACTAACCATATGGAACTCCTCTTCCAGAGAACCTAATGCCCTCTTGTGGCCTCCACAGGCACCACTCACAGACACTCGTGCAGACAAGATCACTGCACATATAAGAGAAACTTTTTTTTTTTTTTTAATTAATAAGTCTCACCCAGGCAAGCAAGTCCCCAGACACAGAACATTAGAGCAGAGATGGAAGGTGGCAGCCTGGGCAGAGCTCGCTGACTGAGTTTCTGAGCACCCCATTCGGATAGGCATGAAGGAGGCTGCCAGAGCTACTGAGGGAGGGAGGACAGGGCCAAAGACAAGCTTTCCATTGTGCTCTCTACACTGCAGTCTTACTGCTGACGTGTGTAGATGGCTTGCATGCTCTCCCAGAGTCAAGGGGAAACTGTGTGGTAGCAGGGGTCCCCACTATTGCAAGGACAGCGCTTCCATGTCTGTTACTTCTGTCAGCCTCTTCAAGGCCCATCTGAGGGAGCAGGGTACTTATTATCCCTTTATAGCTACAAACATACAGAGAAGTGGTTTGTCTAAAGCAATGGTTCTCAATCTTTCTAATGCTGTGACCCTTTAATAACCTCATGTTATGGTGACACCCTCCCCCAACCATAAAATTTTCATTGCTACTTCATAACTATACTTTTATACTGTTATGAATAATAATGTACATATCTGTGTTTTCCAATGGTATTAGGTGACCCTTATGAGAAGGTGGTTCAACTCCCAAATGGGTCTCAACCCATAGGCTGAGAACTGCTGGTCTAAAGCACTGTGGATCACTGATAGTGACCACTCCTGAATTTGTTTCTGGGCTACACATGCCTTGGTGTTTGTTTTCTATTCCCATCTATAATGAAGAGCTGGGCTTGGGCTTGGGCACATATGGGTACAAATGCATCAGTGATGCAGAACTAGCTAACTGCTGTAGACTAGAGGCAGACATCTGTTTCCTCATTTACAGAGACAAGAGCAGCCACAGCACTGCTTCCTGAGAAGCCGTGAGACTTTCAGACTCCCCACTTGGAGATGTTTTCTCTTTGTTCCCTGACACGGGGTGTGGAGATGTGAGCACATGCACACTCACACACAATTGTATGGTGTAACTTACATTGTCCTTGTGAGGTTGGGGAGACAAAGATGATATTCCTTCAGGCTCATTTAGATTCCCTAGTTTAATAGCAGTGCCAGACGCTAGAACTATGTGGGCCTTTTGATTCCTGAGCCCAGGCCACCCTTTCTGGAGGCCTTGCTTACTGTGTGGGTCCTGAAGGTTGGAATAACTCATCAGTAAAAGGAAGGGTGTCTGCCTAACAGGGAAGACACAGATTTCTGGAGCCTCTGTTGTGAAAATGTACTTACCTTCTAATCCCAATCTGCTACCAGGAAGGCCCACACATGAACTATACTTCATTAAGATTTTTCAGATAGACAAAATATCTGTCACAGTGCCTGATCACATAATAAAGACTTGGGTGTCCAAGCTGGAACTCAGTTTCCCTGTGTTCTTTGAGTTGAGCAACAGTGTGTGTCATGTTCCAAGATGGAAGAACTGACAGATGGAATCTCTACTCCATCCCTCTGCCAGAAACCTCTACTTGCCGGAATGACACCACCATCCTCCGCAGTGCTGGAGAAGGCCCCTGGGTCTCCTCCACAGCTGTAAATTCTCTCGGTGTTAATGTTGAGAATAGGTGTGAGAATGTGGATGGATTCTAGTTACCAAGGACAGCAGGATGACCTTGGTCATCTTGACATGGGGCAGAAAGGCCAAGTTCTATTTCCCGACTTGCATGTTGTTCTTGGGGTGGGAAGCAATGCCATTTAATTCCTAAGGTCACCTTCCGCTCCGCTCCTGCTGATGTCCTTCCCTGTGTGCTCAGCAGCTGCCCTGGCAGTTCCCCCACCCCCACCCCAGGTTCCCTAGGCCACAGGTGAGTGCAAGGGCAGGAACAGTTGCAAATAGCTACTGGCTCAGTAGAACAGAACTGTAGGCTCTGTAGAATGGGAAGCTGGTTCAAAAGATGTTTTCCCTAAAAACTTGCATTTCTGACCCAGGAAATAGGAAAATTGGAGGGGTGTTACTCCTGAACAGAAGGGTAGTGACAACTTATCTGACAAAATATCTGTCACAGCTGTCAGGAGGCCCCGGGAGGGCAAAGGCAGCCATTGCGCTGGGCTCTGACACACCTTTCCCTCTGTCTCCACAGGTGTTAACAGAACTGAAATCCGACAATCAGAGGCTGAAAGATGAAAACGGCGCCCTCATTCGAGTCATCAGCAAACTGTCCAAATAGCTGAGGTCAGGGCTGGAAGGAGGGCACAGATTTCACTGCCCACCCTGTGTTTCCAGCTATGGCCTTCTGGCCAAAAGAAGTGAATGTTTTGGGAGGAGGGCACCTCCCTGTGGCCCTCGTCAGTCACCTCCTCTGCACTGTCCATTGTCTCTGCACTCTCCATGCCCCATTGCCCCCGCACCTCTATCCCAAGTTTTACGACAGTTTTAACTGAAGCATGATTGTGACCATTTCAAGCAATCTGGAGAAAGCCTTGTGGGGCACACCAAGCTCAGCTGTGACCTCCCAACTTTCTGCTGCTTTGTCCACATTGGTTTTGGTCCAGATATGTAAGGCTTTGACCCATAGCCTTTACACTGACCCACTGTTCTTTATATAGGTGAGCCTTGTGGTGGCCACTCTGGAATCCTATCTAGGGTGCCAAGAGAAAGGGTGGAGTGTGGAGTTGCTCTCTGGACTGCCTCTGCAGCTGCTTGCTTAGAGGCCAAGGTGATCGTGCTCTGTGCTGAGGCTGTTATTCACCTCTCAGGAACTGACTTGTTTTTACTTTTCTATCAGTAACCTAGGAACATCACTGAGTAGTCTTAACCTCATTTCTCCCTCTCTGCAAGGCCAAGGCAGCCTTGGACTCTCTTGCTCCTTTTCCTTCTGTCCTTTTGTGATTTCTCCTTCCACCCGATGGTGTAAAAGCTGAAACCAAGCTCCCGACCTCAGCTGTTTGGAATCTCGTCACTCTGCTGCCTTGGTGCCATGACCCTGTCCCTGCGAAGCTAAAGGATGGCTTAAGGGTCAGCCTGTTGTTCTTATCTCCCATTTGTCTGCTTACAAAATGATTTTCTGTACCCTTCAAGTTGTACAAGTAGTATACATCCATAATCCCAGCACTAGGGAAGCTGAGGCAGGAGGATCGGGAGTTTGAGGCCAGCTGCATAGCAAGACCCTCTCTCCAGAAAGAGGAGGCGTGGGTGTTGAATGCTCCAGTTTGCCTTGCTCCCCTTCTCCACTCTGGCCCCTGCTCCTAATGAGAAGTGGAGTTGCTGCAAGGAGGCCTGGGGAGAGCCAGGGCGGAAGCTAGACCAGGGGATGGAAGCAGGCCAGAGCCGTGGAGAGCATCTGAGGACACGGAACACTGCTTTCCACTGCCTGGGTGGTGGGAACTTGCTTGCTGGTGGTCATATCCTGGGGAGAGATCCCTTCCTAGAAGCCAACAGGACCGGTGACTGCTGGGTAGAGACTGACGATGAAGAAGAATACTTATGGACTCTTAGGAATGGTATGCGCCATAGACCCTCTGGCCCAGTGTCCCTGTGCCTCCCTGCCACCATAATTCTGACCTGTGGTCAGCTGCTGGGAGCTATGCACGTCTTTCTTGACCTTCAGGCACTTCTACTACTTTTTTTTACTAATAGAAGCTGGGGTCTGCTGCTTCCTGCCAGGATAGCACACTAGGTATGGGTGTAGTGGTCTCTGCTTACCCAGTCCCTTGAGTCCCTCCTCCGATGTTGTGATTTTGATGCCTGTCACATCTTGACTACCATCCTCTAGAGTCTAGGCTAGCAGCCCTCTGGCGTATCATGCCTCAGCGTATACAGGGTACTCCGTAGTGCTAGCACACAGCTGACCTGCTAGCTCTTGACGATGATCCAGTGCTGATGGGTTTCATGTGGATTTTGTAGGCATTTTGTCCTTTGGTTCACATTAAAGGACACATCCTTTAATGCCTCATTGTTTGAGGGTTGCTAGTGATGTGGACCATTCTAACACTACCTCTGTTATCTGTTAGTTTCTTTCATGAGGACACCACTGTCCTTTTTGGTGGCCCTTGAAAACTTCGTGTGCTCTTAAACAGAAGTTGTAATTCAGGGTCCCTGGCACAGAGTGGGAACTGTATCTCCTCTGACACTTTCAGCACATGTAAGATTCTCTTTTCCACTTCAGCCCATTTTTCTGAGGAGTCTTGTGTTGGACTGCTCTACTCTTGTGAAGCACTGAGCCACAGTGAGAAAGACCCGTCTTCTGCTATAGGAAGCACTCCCTTCTTGCTAGGAGACGTCGACAAGATGCCAGCCAACCAGTTCTCCTAGCGCGGGTTGTATTTTGGGAAAGAGGGAATTGCTGCCTCATTCTTGGGGAAAGAAAATGGGCTTGTAGGAAAACAGTCTGAGCCTCCTCCTTCACAGACCTGGGGAAGGTATTCAGGGTCATGTGCCTTTAGGCCTTCTGAAGTGTAGGGAAGGTTCTAAAAACCTCACAAACTGGCATTATACCCACTGCTGTATGTGGCCTTCGTGTTTAAGATGCCACCTCTTGCCAGGAAGGTTTCCCTGTGATAAGCTATTGGCAAGTTTATTAGTCTCGGCAGTGCTAGCCTCTGTGGCCAAGAGCCCATCAGAGCACACACGGTCCCAAGCCATTCCTGGCATTTCCTTTCAGGCCACTAATCTTATTAGAAGCATTGTGAATTTGGTCTCTTCCAGAGAAGAGAACTCCCATTTCTTCAGAATCATACTGACTGAAAGACCCCATGAAAGACATGGCCTCCTGAGGCCAGCTGTTGTGTGTGTGCAGTCTCCCTTTTCCCGTGTTGCTTGGTTGGCCCCCCCAGTGGCCACCAGCCTCACCTGCTGGCTTCTCGGAAGTAATTTCATAGCTGGAGTTTTACTGTCCCACTGCAGGCAGGCAGACAGGCAGGAAGGACTCAGCCTTGTCATACCAGTCTTCATGGGAAATTAAGATAGGGACAAGAAGGCTCTCAATCATTTGACAGCTTTCAATACCCAAGCCCCCTTTGAGGGTAACGACTGGTCAGTCCAGAGAGCCTCTGGCAGGAGTTTGCCTGTTTGGCTTTCAGGGGTTTAGAGCCTTTCTAGACAGTTCCTGGCAGTGCCGACCCCCAGCTCCATCCCAGTCTCTAGGGGAGGAGCTGTGCACATTCAAGGCTGTCGCCTCTAAAGACTGAAGAATAGCTGTCTTGGAGCTGCACCTCCTTGCGTCTGCCCCGCAGTGGGAGGTGCCCTCACCCTGTGTTCCCAGCCTCAGCCCCTGAGGTGCAAGGATTGCTCAGTGGGGTTGCTGGCAGCTTCCATGCAGGAAGTCCAGGAGCAGTCTGTGGGCGGCAGGAGAGTACAGGGACCAGAGTGAAGGGCCTCTACAAGCCACGCCCCTCTGCAGCCTTTGCTAGCAGAGACAGCTCTGACCATTGCTTGCTCACCGTTTCAGCAGAGGGCCCTGTCCACATCCATGCCCAGGGATAGCTGCAGCTCAGCTGCCATTCTATTTTGAAGAGAGGTGCAAAGCCTCCAACAATATAGACTCCCTTGACCCCAGAAGTGAGGCAGCTTTGATGGCAGAATACTTTAAAGTCCTCTTGGCTTAAAATTCTGTGGTTGATTCAAAGATGAGGACTTTTTTACACTTAGATTTCTGCTTCAAAAATTGCTTAACTTTGAATTTTCAAGATCAATCTTGCTTTTTTCCCCAAATTCAGTCTGTTTAAGACTGGCCTGTCAGGGTCGACCTCCCCTCCGTGTTAGAAAGTGAGTTTAACATTGAAAGCAATTGAGTAGTGGTGTGATTGCTTTCCCTCCTGGTTGTTATGTAAAAATATTACCAAGCTGCAGAGGTGGAGATCGGATGCCTAGGCCTGCCCTAGCGCACAGTGTACATCCTAGGAAACCGGCTGTGGCTGCGGCTGTGGCTGCGGCTGCTAAGTTTGCTCAGCCTCCTCTCCTAGATGTGATCAGCGCTGCTTCTCAGACTTTCTGCTTGGCACCAACTCAGTTCTAGTCTGAAGCTCTGCCCTGAGCAGCAGGAGAGCCTTCCTCAGGCTGCTGTGGGAGGTGCTCTTCCCAGGAGACACCGTGGCCACAGCATAGATGCCTACATTTGGGGCTTGGATGTGAGGAAAGGGACAGACCCTGGGACTGGGTGCCTGCATGCCGTAGTTGGTAAAAGGCAGAGGAAGGTGTGTGCATGTAGAACAGGGTGGAGGTCGGAGCCTGGGAGAAAGGAAGCCAGGCTTCTGCACCTGCAAGTGTGTTCTCTCTCATTGAGTTCGTCCCTCAGCTCCAGCTGAGCGAGATTTTAATCAGCTCCTCTAATGGGTATTGACACTGCTCGGAGCAGTCGACTCTGTCAGGGACAACTATTGATTGCTTGTGTTCTGATTAGATTGGAAAAATAGATCAACTTCATTATAGCCCAGAAGCTGTCACTGTCACAGCTACAAAGGGATGAAGTGGTCTCTGAGGGCTGAGGAGAATCAGTTGGCCTTCTGACAAGCCAGAGAGTAGCTGAAGGCCATGGCCATGTCTCCTTGAGAGCTGTGGTTAGGGGTCACAAATCTCCTGGGGTGCCTGGGTGCCCAGGTCTGGCATTTCTTGACTAGAATGGGAATGTAGTCTGTCCAGTGTGGTCTGTCTCCTGTGCCTCATCACCCTCCAATGGGAATGGAGTCTGTCCAGTGTGTCTGTCTCCTGTGCCTCATCACTCTCCCTGTTTGCCAAAGCACTTCTCCCATCCAGGTTGGGAATCTGCCAGAATGACATTTTGTTATTTTGCCTCTAAATTTTCCCCTAATGTTTCCAATAAAATTTGCTTGGGTGGCCCCTTAAGGTGTCACCAAGATGCTAGCCTAGGCCCCTCCAAAATAAGCACACACGCCCCTCCTTCCCTCTCAGCTCCCTCCACACGCCTTAGGCCTTGCTTCTCTCACTTGGACTTGACGGTGCTCAAGGGAAGAGGTTTTCCATTAATCAGCCAAGAGTCCTTGAGGATTTTCAAATGTCAACAGCATGTCATTCCGCCCACCACCCATGGCTACCCCCAGCTACTTTCAAAACTCCCTGGCTGTGCTAGCAGCCCTCAAAGACCAGGTTTGGCTTATAAGTCAGCATGACCACTCTGTTTCAGGGTCATGTCTGCTCATTCTATCTTTTCTGAAAGATGTGACTGGTACCTGCTGAAGGCAGAAGTGTTTCCTCAGCACAGGCTGGATGAGTTGGTTTGCAGAGTGACAGCCACTCAGCCAAGCAGGAGAGAAGATCTACAAAAGGCCCAGCCAAGAGGAATGAGAAGAGCCTCTGACATGCTCTTGAACCCAGAGTGGGCATCAGAGCTGGGATCCTGAACAAGGACGCTCAGGCTGGCACCAGCTTGACTCTCTTCAGAGTGCATGTGTCTGTGCTGTTCTCGACCCTGCTCTTCTAAGACCTTGAGCAGAAGTTACCCAGCCTATCCTAGGATGGGGGAGACTACATGAAAGCAGTTGTGGGTAAAGGTGCCAGAAGGTGCAGGGTACGGGGAGAAGATTCGGAGAGGATGCACCCGTCCAACATGGCCACCTTTCTAGTCAGCATCCCTTGAGCCCTTGGCAGCTCAGCCCGCCTCCTGGCTGGCACCTCTCCCTCTGCAGGGCCAGTGGTTCAGACCCAGCTTTGGCTTTACGTTTTCTCCCAGGCATGTGTCCTCTGCTCCAGTCCTGGTCACCACTTCAGCACTAGCATTTTGTATTTCCTCTCTCTACCCTTCACCCATGCTTGATGCACCGAGTGGAGCTGTTTGCCAGCCAAGCTGTGTGGATTAACCTCAGTCAACTGTAAATACACCTGGAGGAGGCTCCCGAGGAAGGGGAGCCAGGCTGGCTTCCCAAACTGAATGTATTTTTATGCAATTTTGAGTGGCCTTTTCAACCCTGAGATGGATGGATTTGTTTTACTGGTTGTTGTTATATAGTATTAAGTATTCTGTTTGAAAGTTTGGGAATAATATTCACATCTAAAAGATGCCTGTAAACACAGCAGTATTTATAAGTGAGTAAATAAAACTGTGTTTTACCTTTGTGCCATGAGATTGATAGAACCTCCCATTCACCAGGCAGCCCAACTGCAAAGTCTCTGCCATAGGTAGCCACAAGTCTGCGGTCACCACCTCCCCTCCCTGGGGAAGTCTTAGAGCACCAGAACAACCCTGAGAAGGAATGCGAGTTCCCAGCGCCTAAGGTAAAAAGCAGGGATGTATGACCCGCCTGGATATACCCTAAGAGCCTTCCCTAAGAGGGAAGCTGGGGTAAGAGCTGCTGGTGGTGCGGGCCTCTCACAGGCTTCCAATGACCTCAGCCCTCCACTGTATAAGGAAGGGCTCCTTAGGTCACTGGTTCCAAACTCTGCAAATGAAACTAACTCTGGGGTCATTAGAGGTTGGCTCTAAATCCTGACGGAAGGAAGGGCACCTAGCTCGGGGAGCCGCTTCACGGACTACTGGCAGGGCTGGGGAGTGGGCAGTCAGGCTTTGGATCTGCTTTCTGCCAAGTGGAAATCCTTGGTCACTGACTTGGGAGGAAGGGAAGATTCTTTTCCCCTGCTGTCACCCAGCTGTTTGTAGCTCAAGCAGCAAGAAGAAACAGGGATGATGTCACAGTTGAAGAGTTCAGCCCTGGCCTTGGGGCTTGAAGCAGAGGAAAGCATGTCTGATCCAGGGGCCCCCATCCCACAAGCATTGCTTCTCTAGGGCGCCGCTGGCTGGGTGAGGTCTGTAGAGCCTGTCTCATCTACTGCCCATAGGTACCAGGAGGGATCCTGGCTCCTCTCTGCAGCAGACCCAGGTGCCCACATTCTCAGCCCTGTGCAGCCAGGCCACCTAGCCCATGGCCTCCAGCCAGACCCAGACAGCCCGACAGCCAGATCCGGGCCCCTGCCAGCTCACATGGGCACTCAGCCCACCTGCCTTTACTGCTCCTTGGCCATCTGGATTTGATGCAAAACACAAGAAAGTCGAGTACATTATGGTCCTAGACAAGTGTCACACAGTATGAAGTGACAGTCTTTAGGTCTAAGAACTAAAACAGTTTAATCATTTCCTGGTCTTGGCCATACTGCCCCCGACTCTGTCCCTAAGCATTCTGAAACCTTACCTGCCCTTGTTATCTCTGCTTCATCACAGACAGATAACAGTCTTTACCAGGTAAGATTGGAGACTTGGTACACCCTGGGACCAGCAGCCTCCCTGTTGTCGAGGTCAGATTGCTGCTGTCCCCTAAGCCCCTAAGTCCTCTAGAGGGAACTTAAGGATGTAAGACAGTTCTTATCATCCCAGGAGGGTAGACCCCGTCCGTCCATCTGCCCTTCTCCCAAACCCAAAAGAGAATAGGCCACGACTCCTTCATTTTGAGCTCAAGCCCAGAGCTCCAAAACCAGCTCACCTCCCTCCCCAACTTTGCTGACCCTTGGGGGCTCCCTGCCCCGCCCCTGGCCCTGGTCCACTAAAAATAAAAAACAAATAGAAATGCTCCCCGCCCCCAGGTTGCTTTCAGCTCTTTTCTTTAATAAGGAGACGCAGCTCATTACAAAATAACAATTTGACAAGAGATCAGACAAGAACAAGAGTCCACATAAGGGAATGGAGAGAGCATTGCCAAGCAGAGTGGGGAGGGCTACACACGTCCTCCTTAGGAAGATGGGGGGGGGGCTCCTGGCAGGGCCAGTGTATTCCAGGGGGAACACAGCTCGCTCAGCTTCTGCCCCAGTCTTGAAAGTTTCTGGGCCCAAGGTTTTCAGAAAGCAAATCAAATCCTTAGGTGAGCAGGAGTTAGGGCAGAATGGTCAGGCTCACAGGTCTTTTCCCTGAACTCCTGGCTGCTGAGGAAAGCTGGGGGTGAAACTGAGGCCCATGCACGGCTCCCGCCACCTTGCCAGACTCCGCTGCTACAGTTCCCAATTTCAGTTTCTGTGGAGACGGAGATCTCCAGCCAGCCCCACCTTGTTGCCCCTGGCCTTGTCGAATACACTTGCCCGATTCTGTCTGAGGTCCCCAGGACTAGTAACATACGACTGGCTTCTGGGGGGTGGGGGGTCCAGCCCTGTCTACCCATATACTCACTACTTGCCATACTGCTCAGGCTGCCCTGGGAGCTGAGGTGAGGGGCAGAGCCTAGCGCTCCTCAGTTGTGAGTGACCCCTTTTCACCACACCTCCCACCTTGCTCTCAGGGCACCCTGTTCTGTAGTACTGCCAGACAAAGGAGAGAGCGGGTGGAAAGTTTCACCACTGCAGTTCCAAGTTTTCCCCGAGGGCCCTGACAGCTCAGGGAAACATAGGCAGGGCTGGTCCTGCTCATCCCAGGCTGCCACTGAGGACCTGGCTATAGACTGGGCTGCTGATTGCTTCTGAAACCCTGGTTGCCTCTGGACCTCTTAAGAGATTATCCACGCCACAGAGTCACAACCACTGCCCTGCCTGTAAGTCCCACCATCAGACTCAGGCCACAAAAGCCAGCCTGAGACCCCACCAGAAGCCCTGAATCACCAAGTGTCCTCTTGACCCAGGGCTAAAGGAGCGCGAGAGGGTGGCGGACAGGTGAGCCCTTCACAAGTGTTCTGTGGGGAGCCAGTTAGAGGGACAGAGGGGCTCCTGGAAGGAGTCTGGAAGGGCACCCTCCTGTAGGGGGCCCCTTTATGGCTTTTCAGTTTATTCAAGACATAGGGAAGAAAGGAATCACGTCACACACATGGAACACAGAAGCAACGGGACACCAGACGCCAGGCTAGACAGTGCACTGTGCCCCAAAGGTTAGCCCTGTAGACATGCAGCATGCCTGTCTTCAGGGCCAGAGTCCTTCAGCATCTTCCCTGGGCAGGGCTGGCACCGGGGCCAGGACATTTTCTCCCACTGGGGACATTCCCTGTAGGGGAGGTGAGGACAAAGACTTCACACAACATAAAATCCAGGAGCAGGCAGTTCTGTAAAACGGGTTGGGAGATCAAGGGGGCTCTCAGCATTGCCATGCGGCTATATACAGAATTGTAGACATGCATCTTGATTAAACAAGATTCTGCTTGTATGTTTATAGAATAGCATCTTCTTTTATAATATATAACTAAATGAACATGGGGGGGGGGTCTGATGAGGTTCAATGGCTTCAGAAGGTTCCTGTTTTGTTGTTACTTCAAAAATAAAGTATATTCATGTATCTTCAAGTCACAGTGTCCCCTTCTCAATATTGCAGTTCAAAAAACAGGCTAAATCAAAACTGTGGTAACCAGCCTCTGGCCCCTGGGACTGAAGAAAAGGGTGACGAAGGAGCCAGAGGGTACGTTGCCAGACATGATACAGGATTAGCCAATTAAACTTAAATTTCACATTAAACAATGAGTCACTGTTTACAGTACAGTATGTCCCAAATACCGCATAGGACGTCCTTAAACTTCAAAATTATTTGCTTATCTGAAATTCAAGTTTAACCAAGTATCTTGAATTTGTATTTGCCAAATCTGGCAGCCATTATGGGGCTGTGGGCCACCTGTTGCTACCCACTGGCTCTGGGAAAAGACCTCAAGCCTGCAGTGAAAGGGAGACAGAGCAGGCACCGGTGAGCAGGGGATGGGGACGTTCCATCTCTTCCCACCTTCAGGAAGACTGATGCTATGTACGCCCTCAAACGCAGGCTCTCCCTGCAGGATCGAGAGACCTGGGATTCTCATGAACTGACATGACATTAAATGAACGAGGTTTTTTTTTTTTTTTTGGCTAGCATCATCCACCCTTGAGTCCAGCATGGAGACAAGTTTATAAAAGCTACCTTTATGAAGAGGCCTGTGGTAAAAAAGCCTCCCTCCTCCCCCACTGAATCGTGGGCCAGCAAGATCACCACAAACCACTTCTACAGAAACAAAATGATGTGTTGGCTTCCTGGGAAGAAAGACAGAGGTCTCTGGCTGGGCCTCCCCCTGCTCGTTCCAAGCACCTGCTAGGCTGGGAGCTCCCTGGTCCCCAGGCCTCAGCCTTTGTTTCTGAGTCCCCACAACTGCCCCAGCACTGCAGAGATTGCTCCACTCTGAGACATGTGCCCCCAGACCCTGAGTGGAATGTTGGTGTTCATGGCTTAAGCTCTCTTTAAAAAACAAAAAACAAAACAAACAAACCCTCTAATAAATACTTTCCTCTCTTTGGGATAAAAACTTCCATCCACAGAAGTATCCAGAATCTGTCACCAGCCAGGATCATTGACTGTCTCTGCTTATTCTTGATAACCCAGGATCCGGACATCCCCCAAAATACATCACCACCACCACCATCACCCCACTCCACCCCTGTGGCAGTGAAGGTTTGGAATGCAGTGCTGGGGTTCGGGTCATATCAGCCCTCCCCTCCCCCAATATAGAAACAATTAAGCCTCAACATGTTCCTGCCTGGTCCCAGGACCTGGACAGGTGCCATCTGCTTGGGTGGCTAGTCCAGGACCAGCCTTAAGCCTGAGGAGAACCACTCCCAGCATCCATGCTGGCTCCAAACTAGTGATCAGCCAAAAGCCCTGGCAGACTGCCCACAGGAATGAGCTCTGGCCTGTGTCTAAGCCCAGGGCCCGTCAAACCACAGAGGCGCCCACCGTTCCTCCCTTCCCTCTGTCCGCAGCGCAGTAGGACTACGGACTGAAGAGCTGAGTGAAGTTTGTAGGAGAGAACCCAGGAGTTTAAAGGTGATTGGGAAAGGCCGAGAGAACACAGGAAGAAGGGTGAGGTTGTTGGGGGGAGGTTCTGTGAACAGGCTTCATGGAATGTGGGTGAGAAGAGCCAGTGGGGAGGGACCGGGAAAGCACCAAGATTCCACAGAAAAGAATCCAGTGACCTCAGATGATGTCCATACAGGGACCCTGGTACTCTCTAGCCACCTGAACTCTGAGTGTACCCAATGCCCAACAATGTTCTACTATGACTAGAACTCTGGTCCCAAAGACGACAGCCCATAATCCTACCAGAGTCCTCCTTTCTCAGTGTTTAGCATAAACACACATACAGATAGTGTATGAAATACACAATTTCCCACATACCAAGGGCCAATAACAAAAGGGTCTCTAAAAGAGAGGCAGGTCAAACCTACTTCACAGTCTGTTTCTGGTAGAAGTTTTACCCCCCTCCCTACTTAAAACAAAACAGAAAACAAAACAACAACAACAAAAGCAAAGCAAACCCACATATGCATTTTCACTAAAATTAAAATGAAGACACTGCATCTTCTCCATGCTGGGTTCTCAAGGCCAAACTCTACAACACCATCCATCTCTGAGACCAACAAGAAACGGAAGGGCCCAGGTGGGGTAGAGCAGATGTCCTGCCACATCTGCTGTTGAAGAGCGTGTCCCCCACCCCTGCCGCCTTCAGGAAAGCTGTATCTTTTCTGTGATAAGAAAACAAGGGCCTGAGAGATTCAAGAACGAATGCAAGACCCAGGGAAAGGAGCAGCCTCTGGCTCCATGCGAGGCTAAGCCCCCTGCCCAGGCTGCAGGTCGGGAAGGGTACTTAGTGCAAGCCTGACTAACATATATATGGCTTTTTAATCAATGCTGGGGACAAGTAGGGGACAGGGAAGGAAACACAAACTAAACACAGGATGCAAACCTTAGCACGTTTTCTCTACCACCCATTTGAAATGAATGCCCTGTGTTTCCTGGCATTCCGAGAAAACTGTCTCAAAGGAATGGAAGCATGGGGCCTCTCTGCAGGGTGGCCTGGGCCACTCCAGTGACCATTACTGAGGGTCAAAGGTTCCAGAGGGTCAGGAATGGGAGCTTCGAGGAGCTCTGCATTCTCCAGCTTGTCACTATCCACCCAAGCTCCCCTTCTTGACACCTCTTCCTTACCTGGACCTCAAGGAAACTAAACACCCACGCATGCCTTTAACAGGTTGGCTCTGTGCAGTGCACTTGTCTTCAGATGGTATTTTCCCACTTACACAAAAAGGGAAACAGAGGCAAAAGCAAGATGGTGCGTGAATGCAAACGAACGCGCTGCCTGTGCTCTGCAGAGGGACAAGGCAAAGATCCAGGAGCTTAATTCTAGGCTTTCTGAGTAATGGGACTTCTGTTTCTTCAAAGTTTGATGTTGTCAACAAGAGCAACATCCCAGGGCTGGCAGTCCCTGGTAGAGTCCGACAAATCTGGTGAATAGTTTATTTCCATGAATGTCCCCAAATCCCCACTGGGGTGGGGGTGGGGAGCCATGACTGACAAGAGGGAGTCTATGATGGCATCAAGGGCTTTGGTCCTAGTTCTGAACACATCCAGTATCACATCTTGCCACCTTCCAAATGGCTATTCGCAAGCTCTCTTCTGGCATCTGACACTTAGGCTTCACCTTGGAGTCTCTGAAGACATTCCCCTTTCACATGGCTCCATTGTCCATGGCTCATTCGAGAAAATGAAGAGAGATGTTCAAAACAGGCAGGTGGGGATGGATGGGCATGTACACACACACACACACACACACACACACACACACACACACACACAAAATGCTGGCCACTATGTTGCCTTCACAGTCAAGAAACAGAATGTGCTTGCGCCATTTTGTTGGTCCAAAACCCAGGAAAAGCAGGAAGTGCTTCAACTTTCTGACAGTAGAGGGCCCCACTTGGGGTGAGGGGAAACCGTGAAAGGGCATGCAACAAGGACCGCTCCGGGGACAATAACAGAGCCAGGCTTTCCTTTCACCTCTTAGGGGACTCTCTTCACACAGCCACCAAAAGGAAGTTGGTCTTTAAAAAGAGAAAAAGGAAGGAAGAACGGGACACACCGCAAACAAATGAAGAAACCTCTAAGGTCGCGTAACTGAGGTATTGATAGCTCTGGATCTGTCCGTGTCCTCGGGGGCGTGGCCCCGGCCGCTGGAGCCTACTTGTTCTTGCCCAGAAGAGCATCCACTTCTTCTTCAGGCTTCAGAGAGTGCCACTGGGCAATGGGCCTCCGAGGGTTGGCCAGCATGTCAGACCAGTGCCGCAACTCCGTGCCTGTGGCGTTGCTGCCTACAAAGATCTTCCCGATGGCTTCGTTCTTGCCCAGTTTGTCGTAGTCTAGCACGGTGACGACAACCTGGACTTTCTGCAAGGCAAGCAAAGGAAGGAAGGACTTCAAAGGAGAAGTGGGAGCCCTCAACATGCCCTCTCCTCTGTCACTGCGCACTGCAAATGATAAGGACATGCCTCAAGGTTTCTGGCTTCCAGTCCAACTCCAATTAAATTTCAGTGTAAAGGCCACCACTTTCTTTTTTCTTTTTTTGTAAGCAACCTATATTTCTGCCAGTGGGTGTACTTGAACATACACAGTGCTCTAGGCACTGCAAGACCTTATGGAAGGGGAATGGCCTCTAATGAGGTCAGCGGACACATAATAAAAAACATGCAAGTGTTCCTCAAATACAAATGACTTTTTAAATACATATTCTCTCCTGTCAGTCTATACTGTAAATGGTATGGATATACAAAAATATATAACTTTTTAAAATCAGTTCATGTTCAGATAATCAGTTCATGTTCAGAGGCCCTTCAAAAGGGTCCTCTACAGGGTCCCATCCCAGCACTGTCAGATCCAGATCCTTCCCACTGGAATGTACCTGGCCTGTGGCTGACCTCCAACTAACTCCCCATGCTTGTCTGGTTAGCTCAGAGCCCAAGAACCCAAGGCCCTCAAGGCTTAGCACCTGGATCTGCTCGAAGGGGATCTCGAAGCTGAAGGACTCGTTGAAGTAGGGGTTCAGGGTCTTCTTCTTCACTGTCGTCTTCTTCTTCTTGAGTCTCTTGCCGTTCTGCATCAGGTGGATCTTCACGTAGGGGTCTGCAGAGAGAGTCCCCACCCAAGCGATGCCTCAGCTCCGACAGCCCCCACTAGTGTCCCCAGGTCTCTACCCTGCTGGAGCCAGGCCCCTGGGAAGCTCAGAGGAGGGACAGGAAGTCCCAGAAGCAGAGGGGTCATCTGGGTCACGGGAAGGAAAGGTATTGGGCTATCTCTTAACTGTTCACTTATAGACTCCTAGTGCAAAGTTAGGGGAACTTCTGAATTTAAGAAAGGCCTTGTAAGGAAAGGTGGAGACTCCCTGGTAAGGTGCCTAGGATGGGAGGTGACTGAAAGGCAAGAAAAGCAAAGCACACTTCTGCCAAGTCCTGACCCTGCAGAGCCAGTCTTCCTAAACTGGCCAGTGAGAGTCTGAGGACACAAGGGAAACGATCCAGCCCAAGGGCACAAGCTTGATCAGTGACAGAGCCAAACCCCAGCTCTAAGGCTGAGGAGGCTCAGCAGAGGTAGGAGGCTTTACCATTAGCATTCTGTGGCACAGGCTAGCCCTATGCCATGTTAGCCCTATGTCAGGTAAATCTGAAACCAACAGCATCCTCTTTCGGAATAGAGCTGGCAGAGCCTGTAGCCCCTTCTGGAAAAATATCCTCTACTCTTATGGCATGGCAGAAAGACTGACTTTGGGTTAAGTCCTGCCCTGCCACTTCCGACTCTTCCTGAGAAGAGTTCTATGTCGTTAGCTCATTTGGAGAACGAAATTCTTCTTCTGTCTTTTCCTCCATAGCCCATGGAGTATGACCAGAAGGTTATTTATGAGAAGACACTCAGATAGGGACAGGCAGGTGGGGGTGGACTGGAAAGCCTGTGACTAAAATCAGTTAAGACTTTCTATTCTCCCTGGGGCTCAGAGCAGTGACTGGCTCACTGCTGCCACACACTGGCTCCCAGTGGTTCTGCATCACCTGAAAGGCCCCCTACATCCATCTTCTTCAGGTTCTTGGCCTCCAGGATACAGACGGTGAGCTTCCCAGCAGTAGGCACATAGCGCAAGGAGGTACAGATGTCACCCAGCTTCTCTGGCTGTCCAGGGAAAGAAGCAGGATTTAGGTCACTTCAGCTATCCAGTGGCCTCTAGTGTGGCTGACCCCATCTCGCCAAGACTGGCAAAGCAGTGACTTCTGCCTAGTCGTCAGCTCCCATGTCTGTAGCAGAGAGGGTCTCCAGCTTCCAACATTAGTACCTCACACTGCAGTTCGCAGCCATGGCCCGGAGAAACTGGCATTCAAGAAGGCAGAGGACAGGCTATAACAGAGGGACCTGACAGGCCTGGTAGATGTGGAGTATGCTCCGATCCCCACCAAGCTGTGTGAAAGGGGCACAAGAAGCAAGTGCTGGGTGGCCTAGTGGTGAGGGAGCGTCTTCCCTGATCACCCCTGGCCCCTCCATCCTTCGATATCAGCTATGAGGCTTGCAGGGCCATGTGGTTCTCAGAGCACTTCCCTTTCCGTGTATTATGTCACTTAAACCTTTGTGTGACAAGGCAAGGACACTTTGTAACCAACAACAAATCCAGGTTACCAGGGAGGCCTGTTGCTCAGAGTCAGACAGCAGCATAGCTTTGGGCAGGGGAGGTCTCTGGACTCCTGACCTAAGGCTCTGCCGACCCCCAGTTTCTCAGAAATGGGGCCGCCAAGGTAAGGATAAGACCAACCATCCATGCTCTCCTTCAGGTATGCAGAACCTCATCTCTGACAGCAGACAAAGCCCCATCTATCCCTCCCTTCTACTGAGCACCGTGCAGGCTGAAAACGGGTCACCCATGCTGGCAAAGTAGCTGGAATGGGAGTTGTGGCACACAGTAGATGAAGGGTTGGTTGCTGTGGCTAGAAGACAAAGCCAAACACTGAGAATCCTATTGAACCAAGGCTGACTTTTCTGGTGGGTAAACTGAGGCACAGAGTCTGATGGGGGGAGTGGGACCTTAAAAGGAAAAATGATAATGTCGCCCTTATCTCATTCATGGCTGGCTTGGCAGACACCAGGCACTGTGCAAGGTACTTCAGATGGGCAGTTAATTCCTAGCTGGAACCATCTGAAGGAAGGCGCCAAAGCCTCTCGGGTTCATTAGCTTCCCCTGGATCATCCGCCAGGCTGTGGGGAGCTGGAGTCTTCACCAGCAGACCTGACTCAAACCGCTGCTCCCCCATCACACATGTGGTGGGCAAGCCTCAGCCAACAGGAGAAGCCTGGTCTGGTCGCTCTTACCTCTTCCTTCTCTCCGCCTTGTAGGTCTCTCCATTCCTCGATGGGCTGGCCAAGGTCCACCGTGTTCATGGGCACCTTCACCTCCCCGATGATGTCATGCTTAGAGAAGCGGTCAAAGTCATAGATAGCCATCACCAGAGTTTTGCCTCCTAACTCCTGGTATGGCACCTGTAGGGGACAGACAGGGTCAAAGTGGCTTCGTCACTTCCAGGGGATGCTGTGCGAAGACCCCAGGGTGTGGGCCTGTGTCCCTCACAGGTACCAGGCCGACTGTAAAAACCATTGTGTGAGATGGAAGGGAGGCTACTACAGCCTGTGCCATACTGAGCATATCCCATGGTTCCAGCCACAAGGTGTGCAGAACCCAGGGGTAGTGGGAACTGGAGTTGGTGGGTTCCATCACCTTGAAAGTGAACGTCTCGTTGAAGGCTGGGTTCAGGGTCTTCCGGTGCACCTTGGTCTCATATTTCTTCTTCTTGTCTGGGAGAAGGAAGACTTTGACATAAGGATCTGATGTGCCACCCATGTCCAGGGCTGGGAGTTCCGCAGCCTGCAGGACACCCACGGTGAGCTGTGGAGAAAGAGGATGTGTCTGAGCCTCTGGGGTGCTCCAGCACCTGATCTAGTCCCAGACCAGGCTCCTGCCAACACCCCAGCCTCACCCCAAGTGGGAATCTTGGGAGTGGGGCCCGGCAGAGCTCAGACAGTAAGTTAATAGCAGAGTCCATCTAAAAGACTTTCCCCAGTAGAGGCTTATGGTGGGAGCCAGGGTCAAGGTTAAAGATGGATATGCCCTGTGACTTCCAACTGTCCCACTCGACAAAAAGACACACACGGCCTACCTAGGGTAACCGCTTCGGCCCACACCCCATGCCCATTCCCCAGGCCCACACACCTGGTTGGCCTGGAAATCATAGTCCAGAGAAAACTGCAGTTTGCCCAGGTTCTCTGGCTCTTTCTCCTCCTCGCCTTCACCTTCTCCTTCAGTCAGGCCTGTCTCTGCATCATCGTCATCCTAGGAAGGCTGCAGGTAGGAAGAAAGATTAAAGGGGAAGGCAGAACAGCCCTTCCTTCACAAAGACAGAGAAGCCGCCCCAAAGCCCCCAGAGAGTGACTCGGAGTACTTCCAGGGATGCTGTGGGAAGATCCACAGGCCTGTCGCCTTAGGGTACAAGGCAGGCAATAGAAACCAGCATTCGAGGTGGGAGAGAGGCCTGAGCAGGGCTCAGCTCCCCCACAGCCCCACACTTGGAAGACATGACTCTGGCTTGGGCAAGAATCTCTCCTCCCTGTGGGGTCAGGCACCATACCACAGGCTAAACAGCTTCTAGAGGCAGGGGGCTCACTTCCCTTGTAACACCCTCTCAGTCCTTTGCCCAGCTGAGATTTACCCAACCTGGATGAGACATACCAGGATTGCAGTCCAGTTGGGAACAGGGTGAGTCCAGAGAGGCAGAAAGAGAAGGAAGTGGTATGAGAGAAAATCCTTTCACTCACATGAGCCCTGAAGTCATGGCTGCTTGGTGAATTCAGGCTGGGCTGCATGCACACATGCTTGCACACACACATGTATATACACAGGAACATACATGCATGCACATACACGTGCATACATACATGCATATATATACTAACACACGCACAAGCATACACACCATCCATGGGCACATGCATGCACACACATATGTATATACACAGGAACATACATGAATGAACATACTCAGGCATACAAGCATATACATACTAACACATGGGCAAACATATACACCATCCATGTGCATGTGCACACATGCACGCATGCACACACACACACAGAGTCTGCAGGCCACACAAGACACATGAGCATTCAAAGGCCATCATGACCCTTGGCTGCTTTTGGAGCTTAGCCCCTCCTCCCAGCCTTCAGTGTGATTCCTTGATCAAAGACCTCCCCCAGTCATTCCCCAAACAGACAACAGAGGACAGTGACGCCCCAGACTAAACCTAAGAGGAGGCACCGATTTGCCAAGGGACCTGCTGAAACCAACACCAGCAGGCCGGGGTTGATACATCATTATCTGAGAGTGATGGATGCCACATGGTCCTGTCCTGGTGCCTTCGAATCTGCCCTCCCCCAACTCATCTGAGCCCCGCCCCCGCCCAGCTAGATGTATCTGTCCTTCAGCCTCTCCTGGCAGGAAAACTCAATGTTCCCCAACAGTGTCTTCCTGGTGATTATCATGGGTGTCTAGCACTCTGTCCCAGTGGCCTCCTTGGGAGTCATACATTGGTCCCTTGTTTTGCCTTTTCAAGGCTGAGCGAATGCTGACATGTGGGCAAGTCCCCTCCCCTTCAGTTGGGGGTGGATGACCTGATAACATAGGGGCGGCCACTGGGGCCCATGTGGAGGGCCCCTGCACAGAGAGTGAAGGAACAGCTCATCCAAAGGAGGGAGTGGTTTAACTGCCAAAGCCCAGGAGTCTCTGCCTCACCTCTCAGCACCAGGAGAGCTGGGTGCGGCCCCTCCTGGCCCAGCCCCTCCCCAGCATCCTACCTGGCCCCCCTTCATGTCCTTCATGTTCATGGCATTCTTCATGCCTTTGCCCTTCTCCTTCTTGTTCTTCTTCTTCTTGCAGCAGCACTTCTTACAGATGCAGAAGCAGCAGGTGAGCAGCAGGAGGCCAGCAACCACAGCCATGGCAATCAGGGCCCAGGGGGGCACTGCAGAGAGCCCCAGGGTAGACACTCTAAACCTCGCGGCCCTCATCCCAAGCATGGGCATGTGTGGGCTGGGACTGGGCCTCCCCCATTCTCCTGCCGTGTGTGTGTGTGTGTGTGTGTGTGTGTGTGTGTGTGTGTGTGTAGACCTCGCTCTTGGCTGCCCGCTGTGGACATA
Organism: Mus pahari; assembly: GCF_900095145.1. Taxonomy (NCBI): domain Eukaryota; kingdom Metazoa; phylum Chordata; class Mammalia; order Rodentia; family Muridae; genus Mus; species Mus pahari. The sequence continues at coordinate 109,006,767 of NC_034594.1, read as the reverse complement.
GCCTGCTGAGTTCGCAGACAGCAGTATATGTGGAAGAAGAGGGAAGAAGAGAAGTTCAGGCTGTTGCTGGAGTTTTCTGGCTCTAGTTCTCCCAGAAGACTGACCTTGCTTAGCCAGAGGGGCTGGAGAATGCCTTCCCCACTCCCTATAATGCCCGAAGCCCTGGCTCCCACCAGTGTGGCTGACCCTGCACAGCGGACCCTGGTTCCACACAGAGAGCCTTTTCCGGGTGTCCTGAAAGCCTCATTTTCCACACTCCAAAGTAAAGTATGCAGTTTCTAACTGCTGCTGAAACCCTGAATAAAATTGTATATTACACCTTTTATCTTCATCTTTTTTTGAGGAGGGATTTCAGGTTGGACTTGAAATTGAACTTGACTCCTGTAGCTTGGGGCATGTAACATAAACTCCCTTGGTGGCTTCCTTAATTCCAGATCACACTCCCAACCCACTCCTCTGGGGCGGAAATCCCAACTGAGACCCAAAGAAAGAAGTCAGCAGATCCCAGCCCAGTGGCTCCCTGCCTCCTCTGGCCTGACCTAGCCTCCCAGGCTAGCCCAGTAACCCTCCTGGCCACAGGGCCACTCACAGGGGATCTTGTTGATCTCGTTGAAGAATTTCTCCTTCAGCTTGGCAAACATGTCTTCTTGGCTCTCCCCAGTACCCGTGCTCTCCGTAGAGTTGTCGGCAGGCGCGATGGGCGCAAGGGGCATTGTGGCAGTGGTGGTGGCCGGAGCCACATTGGGCTCCTGGTTCCTCTTGAAGATGTTTCTCATGGTGGCAGAGGGGATAGCTAGGGGGGTGAGAGGAAGAGAGCAGGGTAAATATCCCAGAAGCTCTGCACAAAGGACTGGGCAGTGTTTCCAAGCTAAAGGCTAAGAATGCATCTCCCCCTCTGTAGTGCATAGTGTTCACAACGTGCAGAGACACAGCCACAGTAAGGTAGTGTGGACATGCTGAACTGTGACAGGTACCTGCTGGATGTGAGCCACTAAACCCAAACAATCCGAGGCTCTTTTGGTGTTCTTGTTTGTTTTGTTTACATTCGTCTCACTTAACAACTGGGGAAACAGGCTGAGGGATTAAACTGTCCTGAGGCCACTCAGCTACCAGCAGGGACCCAGCCTGACAGACTCTGGCTCCTGAAGCCTAAGCAGCTCTCCTGTGTCCTTCACTTCTAGCCTCCCACAGCTCTGGGAAGGAGCAAAGCTCTCTCGGAGGTCCACCTCGGTGCTCCCTGACTTCCACAACACTCAACCAACACTCTGCCTGTCTCCATGACACAGGGACGTTCCCAGTCCCTTTCCTTTCTGTACTGGCCTCCGGCTTTGCTCTGGACCTTTTCAGACCTACGTCTCTAGCCCCGCTCCTCCCAACAGCCCAAGAGCAAAGAGGTGGTATTCACTGATGCTGGGAAACCAGAGGAGAGGGGAAGAAAGACAGAGGCAGAGATGTGGGGGACCCAACAATCCCACCAACCAGAGAACTAAGATCCTTGGCGTACTTTGTGCCCGTATCCATTCTGTCTTATGTGTCTAGGCCATATCATACATAAGTTGGCATCCTGCTTTATCTTTTCCTTTATGAGTCTATTTCGTCTTTGTCACTAAGTGGCTAAATAACCTCCTACTGTATGTACATGGTGGTACCATGAGGTTTTCACTCCATTAGTAAAAGAATTTCTGTGCTATGTGGCTGGAGGACGAGTTAAATGGTAGCGCTCGCTTAGCGTGTGCTTGCCCAAGTTCTGTACTCAGCACCACTATACAGACACACACGTATTTGTATAATATATGTGAGATATATATATAATATACATTTAATATATATAAAACTATGCACTATGTATTACATATGTATATATACATATATTGCATCTATGTGTAGCTATAACCACATATCTATACGCATACATCTATAGCAAGACAAGCACAAACGTGGTGTTCATTTAAAGCTGTGCTCTTTCGAGCTCCCAAACTCTCCCCTGTTCTCTGTGCACTGACACTATTCTCCTTCTCACAGGGTTGAGCCTCTTCAACTCACGTCCAGACAGGACAGGGCTGTGCTGTGTTCACACTAGCTGCTTCTGTGTCCCATATGCACCTTCCTAAGATACACAGTCTTTACATCTGGCTCATTTGCTTTTCCTGTTTGTCATTATGACCTGCATTTCCCTACTGTCTGGTGGGCAGCTGGACACCACTCATCAGCCATTAGATATGTATGTATGCATGTAGGCATGTATGTATATGAGTACACTGTCACTGTCTTCAGACACACCAGAAGAGGGCATTGGATCCCATTACAGATGGTTGTGAGCTACCATGTGGTTGCTGGGAATTGAACTCAGGACCTCTGGAAGAGCAGCTGGTGCTCTTAACCGCTGAGCCATCTCTCCAGCCCTAATTATTTTCTTTAAGAAAATGTCCATTCAAATTCTTTACCAATTAAAAAAAAATCTTTTATTTTTATTGGGCAGGGCACGCATGTGCCACCGTGTAACCGCGGAGATCAGAGGACAACTTGAGGAGATCTATTTTCTCCTTTTAAATATCTGTCTTTTTATTGTTGAATCATGTCCTTCACAGATTCTGGATTTCAGTTTCCTGTCAGATAGGGCGTTATGGTTTGACAGGTTGCATTCCCTACCCGTACTGCTGCAGGAGACAGCGGTAGTGTCTCCTCCGCACCGAGAACAAGGGGAGTGTCAGACACATGACTTACAAAACAATTCTTTAACCTGAGGGTTGTCTTTCTAATTTTTTTGTGATGAACTTTACAATACAAAAGTCTTCAATTTTGATGAAGTCTGTTTCTTTGATTGCTTACTTTCAGTGGCATGGCTAAGAGCCAGTCACACAGCTAATGTCACCAAGATTTATCTTAGATTTTTCCATTATAAATTTAGCTCTCGCATTAAGGTCTACAGCCACGTTGGGTGGTGGGTATCTGTGATGTGGAAGGAAGGGGTCGTGTGACTGTCCATTTGACACAGCAAACAACATCTGCATGTACAGTTCTGGCCACATGTAACAAACAAAGCAGAGCATGCTTGAGAAATGCCCATGATATACAAATATTGAAAAGGCAGTGCTATATAAATGCCCTAAATACACGACACTGGACAATCTGTCATTCCCAACTCACTAGCCTGCTTCCACCTTTAGCCGGGCCTTTTTCCTCTCTTAGTAAACTGGCTCCATTTCTATTTCTATGTGTCCCTTGTCTAATTTATTGTTCTGGGTCCCAAGATCCTAAAGTCTCAGCAGCTAAGCCCTGGACTCAGATCCGTATCTGAATCAGCTAGCAAGCCGGCCAGGGGGTAAGACAGGTGGTGTTTCTCCTTCCTTCATTTCTTCCTTCCTTCCTTCCTTTCCTTCCTTCCTTGCCCAGAGCACTCAGAAGTAGGCAAGCTCCCACAGAAGGTAGTGTGGGGGTACCTGTCCCTTCCTGTCTTTTTCCCATAGCCCATATGGCCAAGGGCCAATGATGTGTCTGGCCCTCCTCCCTCACCCTCCCGGGATGTAAGTCAAGGCAATGATGCACACAATGGGTGTCGACTGTATAGCAGAGCGGCTTTCAAATTGGCTGAATCTGGGAAATTCCTGGAGTTGGCCGCTGACCACATGGTCACTGATCACATGGGTGAGCCAACAGGGAACAGTCATGCTGGTGCTAATGAGACCACACCACACTCCCACGTTCCTGTGCTGTTGACAGTCACTCGGTCTCCTCTATCCTTCCTTCCTTCCACCTTCCCCAGCACCCACCAAGATGACAGGAATGGTGTGCAGGGCTCTGGACCAGGTGCTGCAGCGGCTCTTGCCCAGCCTCCTATACCACAGACATAGTCCCTCAGAGACCCGCATGGACTCTGTCTCCCTTAGGGTCCTAAAGCCAGCCACGTGTTGACTCCCAGGGATCTCTTCATTAACTCTGCCTGCCCACATCACTACATCAATGCTTTGTTTATTTCTTCCTTATTCCCTAACTGCATTCAATTCCTCCGTGTTCCTTTACTGCAGATTGTTCCCAAGAATACTGAGATCATTCCCCGGGTGACAAGACAGGGGAGGTCTAAAGGAGGTGGGGAGAGCTACCCATTTGCACTTCTAACCTCGGTGACAATTTAAAACTACATTAAAAAGCCAAGGCCATTTATAAAACTCAGTGTCTTCCCTGAGAGAGCAGCCCAACAGCTTGAGAATGGTCTTGGTTGCTCCCCACTTCTTGAGAGAATCATCTTAATTCACCCAGAGAAAAGAAGTCACCCACAGGCATCACAGCGGGGACTGGACCACGGGACTCAGTTCTAAGAGAGACAACGTAAGCATAGGTTCGGACCCTGACTCGGGAGCAAGTAAGTGTGAGGAGCTGATAGACCCAAACCAGAGCTTCCTGTTGTTCTCAGATCATGACGGAAGACAGACGTCCTTAAGGCCTTGGAGTGGACACGAGGAAGGCCTCTCCCAGAGGCCCCCAACGCTTGTCTCTTCACCTAACCCTGTCCCTTGGACCCCGTGTGACTGCTCAGCCTCATGTATTGGGATAAGGTTTATCCTGAAAACACAAAGGGAAAGGAACTGGTTTTTTTTCCTGTAATCCTATCTGGCCTCAGTATAAGCTGGGTGATGGAAAATTCAGATAAAGATGGGAAATTAAAGATAACATCATCCTGCAGTTGGACAGGTTTCGTAAGAACAGACAGAAAGGATAGGAAGCCTCCCATGTCTCTATGAGCATAGGGGGAGGTGCAAAGAGAAAGGGCAATGTCTGAGGCCTGCGTACATTCTGCTAGTGTCCAAAGCCCACTTCTTAAATGGTGGGCAACAGGACTCGGGTAACATGCTCTGTTCCACTACTTGGCAGAGCTTCAGGCCGCCTCCATATCCTCTTACTCAGTCCATCTTTCCTGAAAAGGAGGAAGGAGGACTGTGGGACACGGCAAAAGGAGGACTGTGAGACACAGCAGAGGGGGGAGGACTGTAGGACATGGCAGAGGGAGGAGGATTGTGGAACACAGCAGAGGGGGGAGCACTGTGGGACACGGCAGAGGGAGGACTGTGAGACACAGCAGAGGGGGGAGAACTGTGGGACATGGCAGAGGGAGGAGGACTGTGGGACACAGCAGAGGGGGGAGCACTGTGGGACACGGCAGAGGGAGCACTGTGAGACACAGCAGAGGGAGGACTGTGAGACACAGCAGAGGGAGGAAGACACTTGCCTTCCTCCTCCTGCTCTCCCAGGGGTACAACAGAGTTTCTCATGCCAGGCAGGCCTATTGCTCTTTCCATTTTTACTGCCCAAGTGAATAGCTTAGCCCGGAACTTTATCTTCATACCTATACATTCAGCATCTGGGCGCTGCCTTCTCGGTGCTCACACTGAGTGTGGCCTGGAGGAGGGGTCCTGACGTGACAATCTCACGGGACAGAACTGAAGGTACCAGACAAAAGACAGACAGACAGACAGACAGACAAAAGACAGAATTATGGATGCCCGGAGAGTCAGCCTCTTTCCCTCCAAAGACAGGGGGGAAAAACCTTCTTACTTCACTAACACAGTTGTGTCAAGTGTGCTCACAGTTGTCTCCATGTCACTCTTGTATGTCATTGTCTCTAGAAACCCTCCCCCAACTCAGCTGGGGAACAAAACCTGTAGCTACATCAGATTTTTTTCTATTCTTTCATGCACACTAAATTTCCTTTCTATTTTCTCTTTGGCATGCCTATTTTAAAACTGTATGTGCCTGTGTATAAATATGAGTATTTGTGGACTATGTTAAAAGGCCTAATAGAGGCTCCCTGTCTTAAAAATATAGGCATTCTCGGGCTGGTGAGATGGCTCAGTGGGTAAGAGCACCCGACTGCTCTTCCGAAGGTCCAGAGTTCAAATCCCAGCAACCACATGGTGGCTCATAACCATCCGTAACAAGATCTGACTCCCGCTTCTAGAGTGTCTGAAGACAGTTACAGTGTACTTACATATAATAAATAAATAAATCTTTAAAAAAATATATAGGCATTCTTAACTTCTTAAAATGTCTTAGTGGTGCTAGAGAGATGGCTCAGAGGTTAAGAGCACTGACTGCTCTTCCAGAGATCCTGAGTTCAATTCCTAGCAACCTCATGGTGGCTCATAACCATCTGTAATGGGACCTAATACCCTTTTCTGGTGTGTCTGAAGACAGCAACAGTGTACTCACATACATAAAATAAATAAATAAGTCTAAAAAAAACCAAAATGTATTAGCATGGTATCTTTGGATCTACTGAACATCTCATAAAGCTTTTTAAAGTGTAGCATCTGTCTGTCTGTCTGTCTGGTGGGGTTCTCATGTGTCACAGCGCACATGTGGAGGTCAGAGGACAAGTTGAAACACTCAGCTCTCTCTCTCTACTGTGTGTGTTCCAGGTTGAACCCAGGTCACCAGGCTTGACCACAAGCCCCGCTATCCCCGACACATCGAACCAGCCTCTCAGAAGACTTTAAAACGCTATTAGCTTACATAAAATAATATTCACCGGTGTCATAAGATAAAAAGCTCCATGAAATGTTATATTGGATACATAGATTTCCTTCAAAAATGGGTAAAATGTTTACCAAAGATCTTTACATTAAATTCCCCTTTCACAATGAAAATTATAGGCAGGGCAATCCAAATCAGCAGTAAATTAAAGCCTGGGTATGTTCACTCCAAATGCAATAAAATGGCTGTTATTAAATCTTAAAGTAAAACTAATGCCTACAATTTAAGGTACATTTTAACTTACTTTTCTGACATTAATATATAAAAGATATTGCCTGATCACCTGTGCTTTCCCCTTCTGAAATCAGGCCTTTCAAGGCTCTTGTCTTATTCAATTAAAATAATAATAATAATAATAATAATAATAATTTCAGAACCTAGCCTTGGTGCCGGCTCACCCTCCTGAAGCCCCATGACCAATCATGTTAGGTCTGTACCTTTAAAACTACAAGCCTTCTATTTTATTTATACTGAAAGTCATTTCTCTAAAAGTCTAGATTTGGGGTAAAGGATTGCTTATGCTATGAAAAATGACCTGATTTATTTGAACCTAAAGCTGACAAAAGTTAAAGTGGTTGGCATTTTAAGAGTCTGCCTTGTCTTTACATGTGTATCTGCATGCTGGGGCATGTGCTAGCGTTTTTATATTGCTCCTGTGGTCCATAAACCAAAGGCGTTGATGGCCCAAGTTCCTTTTAGTCTATAATGTAACTAAGATTGTAAAATAAAAAGCCAAGGGCATATTTAACTAAGCAGTCTCAGTCAGGTGTAATTCAGTTGATACAGTCACTGCTCTGAAGTCTCTATTGTCTGAGTGAGTAACCTGGCTTTCAGAATACAAGCACACCCAATCCAGGGCACAGCCTCTTCAAGGGCGGGGCTCTATAGGCTCTGCTGGTCTGGCATGCCCAAAGGGGAACAATGAATTATGTGCTTTCAGCTTTCCCTGGTAATGAAGAAGTACACACCCGCAGACGCACACATGTAGACCGCAGGAAAGGGGTAGGCACTAAACAAAAGCAGAAAGCCAGAACTGTATCCTGATTTGTAGCTTTGTGAGCCCAAGTAAGAAATGAATTAAAAAAAAAACAAATGCAGTTCCTAAATGCTTAAATCTTTAACAAATGAGTTCATTTAAATTTGTTGGTTAAAAAACATACATGTATTATCTCCATGGCTGCTATAAATGTTTTGCCTTTATTTCAAATATAGCTTTCTGGGTTTCATTAAAATACAAAGTAGTTTCATTAAGAATGTTTTCTAAATTTTGCAAAGAAAAATAAAACAAACAAAAAACTGAAAAGGAGATACACAGGGGAGGGTGAGTCACCTAGTACTTAGGGTATATGACAGATCCTTCAGAAATCCACTACTTGGTACGCTTATTTTAAAAAAATTTTAAAGGAGTTTGAGAACGGATACCCTCCCTATATAGGTGGACAGTGCTTCCCCCAAAAGACATGGTTGTTTAATGAAAATCTTGGTGCCAAGCATGGGATGTCTCCCTAGGTATTGTTAATCAGGAAGGTCTACAAAGCTTGTGGAAGTAACCAATCAATGTCTGAGGCGCACTCCACAAGATCTAACTCATACCCAACATTGCTTGGATGACCAAAAAACAGAGAACATTGGGCAAAACCAAATACTGCTGGTCTCTTTCAAAGGTTGTAATAAAATAACTCCTAATGGTATTGCGCTATACTCACAGATCAGTGCCTGATTCAGCCAGCATCAGAGAAGCATCCTCCTGCAGCAGATGGGAAAAAACACAGAGCCCTGCCTCACAGCCCTCACAGGCGATCTTTGGGTCACCGGGTCACACCATGTCATTCACAGGCAATTCTGAAGCCAATGGCCATGGCCTTCCCATGTCACCAGAGCACGGGAGACAGGTAGCATCCACAGGTCTTTCCTCATCTATGGACTGAACTACTCCAGAAGACAGCAGCCAAGTCCAGGGACATCACCCAAAAACAGACTGGAGAAAACTGAAGCCAGGAGGTTATGAGACCCACCCGCCCGCCCTCCCTCTCCTGTCTCAGGCTCTGGAGTCAGACCAGCACTTCAGTCAGTGACCGGGGTAGTTTCTTTCCCTTCCCTAGGCACCAGGCTTCTGAACCATGGGAGGCAGCTATGACACCCAGTGTGGGTTGAGGCTGGTATTAGCCTGACTGATGCTGGATAACTATAATCTCAAGTTGGCAGCCAACTGGTAATCCTCCTGCCTCAGTCTTCCAAGTGCTGGGATTACAAGCAAGCATCACTTGCTTTTTGTTTATATTATGATTACAACCTCGTACCAGCCTTTGGAGCCATGTGCCAGGATGGGCCCTCGCCCCTGCCTCTCCTGCAGGTCTCCCAATCCAGTCACAACAGATTCCCTGCATATCCCAAACATGCCAGATACCACCTCAGGCCTTACAGCTGTTCCTTCTCCAAAAACCCACTCTTTCCCGCCCAGGTCTACATAGCTCACGTCCTCAGAGGACTGCGTTTAAAACAGCATCCCTGCCCAACTGTGGCAGCTCATGCTTCCTTCTCAGACTTCATTTCACCACCTGCTCACCAGAGATACTTCATTTTACCAACTGCATCTGTCCATCTCCATTCCCTAGAGTTCAAGATTCACAAACTCTCTGGAGTTTAGACTAACACTCAGTAGGTGTTCAGTAAATAAGTGACAAGACTGAATGGTGGCGTTTCTACCCATTGGGTCCACAGTTGCTCTCCTCCGATATCTCGGTGTGAGCGGCTTACAGACCACTTCGACGGCACTTCAGAAAACCACCTCCCTCTTGCCTTTAGATAAGAGCAGAGATGGGCAGATCTCCACAGATCTCCAGAAGCTAGGAGAGAAGAGGCTGAAGACATAAGAAAAAGAGGGCCAGAGAGGGAAGCGACAGGCCAAGGCTATGTGGGTGATTGGCGGCAGAATCTGTCTCTGGCTCCCTAGTCCTAGCTCCTAACTGCACCCTGCCTCACACCACTGCACCCTCCAGCTTCGGCATCCTCTGAGATGCAGGACTCCTGTGGTCCAGCAAGGATCACAAAGCAGCCAGCTGAGCAGTTGAAGATGATAAATGAATCCGGCTTCAGGTGCTCCCAGACCAGAGGAGCTTCTGCCGGTTGGAATCACCTGACCAGGGAAGCATGAAATGGCCCCATTAGGTGGAGGAGGCCGAAGCTGCTCCAGAGGAGACGGGCTGAGAAGCGTACAGGGCCTGGGGTCAAGGCCTGGAGAGGGAAGACCAAGGAAATAGATGCTTAGGTAAAAACGGGTTGGGGAAGGGTCTCCCAGGCACGGTCACCTTTGTGGCCCTGGAGACTGGCTGGCATGCACATGCCCTTTGGTACCTGCCGCAGCAGGCCAGCAGGCTGCAATATTACCCGGCAATGTGCATTGCAACTTCACTCCAATGTCCTCTATACAGGGGGTTAGGGGAGTTTACCTGGACACTGATGTTGATGTAATTTTTAAATGCCTGCCAGAAAAGCAGAGGCCAAGAGAAGCGGGGAGTGAGGGAACCACCCAGGAAGCTGTGGCAGTGGCAGGACACCATGGCAACAACAGGCTTAGTGACCAGGATATGCATGGTTTGCTAGTGCTGCTGGCAGACAGGTGAGTGGCAGCCTGCCCAAGGTCACACTTTGGGTTCAGCAGAACAGCAATTGGAGCCTAAATCTGCCTTTCCACTCTGTTAGGTGTAAGGCTCGGGGGGGGGGGGGGGGAGCTGTGGGCCATGGGGCAACTGTGCCAGAGAAACAAGTGCACTCACACGAGGACTAAACAGAAGAGAAGGTCCAAAAGGCCTCCTCCCTCCTCTGGCCACAATGCATAGGGTAGCCATGGCCCCTGGCTGGGCTCCACTGAGCAGGTCGGCAGAGCCTGCATCCTGGCAGGGACTGGAACAGCAGGGGTCCCTGACCACTTGATATCCATGGGGTCTTCTCCCTCTGTCTGGTAACTAGTGTGGCATGAGGTGAACGGATTGGGGAACAGGTGACCACCCGGTAGAAGAGTTCTTTCATCTGTCTGTTCCTCGGTCTGTGGAGCAAGCCAACAGGAAGTTGCCTCTTAGGACAAGAAGCAGGACAGTGGATGGGCAGAGAAGCAAGCCTAGGAAATTCCAAGATGGTGGACGGGGCCCTCCTCCACCTTACCTCATCAGTGGCCCCTGTCTGTCGACTCTCTGTTACCCTTAGACTTGGAGAGAGCAGTTAGGTGGGCATGAAACGATCTTGCTGCGTTCACACTCTGCTCTGAGCGCGTCTAGGAAGGTCCAGGGGCAGAGGTGAAGCCTCCTGAGAAAGTCACTCACTCGTGTGGGACCATCACAGCAGGCTCCCTTCCATCCAAGGACATGGAATAATCTTTACAGAGATAGGATCACACCATGGCGCAAAGGGGAGGGGCATCTCTGGAAGGCAGGATAGCACCGGCTGCCCCTACCCCTGAGGAGAGCAGAGGAACGGAGCCGTGGAAACGGTCCCTTTTATGTCTCTACCTTTTGAGGTTTTGAATCCAATAATAACAACGCATCTGCGTAGAATCATTCCTTACAGACCCTGGAGCGTGGGACCCACCTTCCGAGAGAACAATAAATAGGCCTCACACAGAGAGGCCTTATAGCTGGAAATGTTACCAGGGCCGCTCTCGCCCACAAGGGCCCCATCTCCCTCTGCCTTGCAGTCGGCTTGCGCCCTAGAGTCCCGCCCCCTAGAGTCCCACCCCCTAGAGTCCCACCCCCTAGAGTCCCGCCCTATCCTGCAGCCTGGGTGGGGGGGGCTCCTTCCACATCTGACTATTGGCAGGAGGCTCTGATGCCCCGCACTAGTCAAAAGCGTTTATGTGTGTGCATGTGTGTGTGCTCGCGCGCATACACACACACCTGCCACCTCTGCCAATTAAATACGACGTGGGGACCGTGGACTTGTGCGGATTATCCGCTCAGCTCTGGCCTTGATGAAGGCGGATGCGGAAGAGGGAGTAGATGCCGCTTGTTTAATCTTTTCTAACACTGTGTTTGCAGAAGGCCAAGTAATGACACGGAAACCGGTTAGCCAGAAGGGTGACTGCCGGTGATGCCAGGCTCAAGTGATCGATATTCAAGGATAAATTCACAACTTTATGTGTGCACCAAAGCTCCAGTCCAACATTTGGCTCCTGGTTGGGGGGGGGGGGCAGAGAATAATGTTTTAATGAGTTCATTTTCCAGCTCACATTGAAAATAAATCACCCATTTCTTTGAGCTGCTTGTGCATGCCGGCCTGGTGCACCTTCCCAGGTCAGTCCACACGTCCTTCTGCCTTAGAACAGGCTGTCACACCTCACACAGAGAAACAGGGTCTGTTTTTGATCAGACTTGGGGAAGCTGTCCACCCCAGGGTCCTCAGAATGGGACAGACCTTCTGAGAGTCTAACCCCCATCTCTCCTGCTGCAGCAATAACTCACTTTCCTTCCTTTACATCTAGGCCGAGATTGGTAAGTCTCAGGCCACCTGAGAGATGGCCTGAAGCCAAAGGCTGCGGGCTGAGGCTGAGGATCTGACGGCTGGGACTGAGCCCTGCTGTATGTTCGATTGCAGTGTGTGACCTTGGGCAGGGTTGTCAGCCTCCCTGGGCCTTAGCCCTTGCACAGCCCTGAGCGAAGGTTACCCACCCTGCTCTGCTCCTGAAGGGCAGCGGTGGTCACCAAGGCTCAGAGCTCTCAACCCACACCCAGGGCCTGAGCACTGAGGAGCCTCTCAGATCTTGCATGGCCAAGCCTGCCTTTTGGAGACAACCAAACTGAAGCCAGAACATTCCCCCAGTCGGACGTATCACATGGCTGACAACAGCAGTCACCTCTGGACTCCCTGCCCCTTCCACGTCCCACCAAGCCCTACCAGTGGGGGATAACTACTGGTAACCCTGTACACCTGGCTAGCTAACCATCAGCCCCCATTACATCACTCCTCTTTACCCCTCAAGCGAGGGCCTCGGCTTGACTAGACAGAGTGGAAAAGCCACCACTTTAAGGACAGGAACGAGGCTTCCTTGTCAGCCAAGGCACTAAAGTTGCTGGACCAGTGGCCAACCGGGTCACCTGACCTCAGCTGCCTCACACACACACACACACACACACACACACAGATTTGGGCGCACACATCCTGCCATGCATGAAGCACACTGCGCCTTCCACCTGCCCTGCTATCCTTCACACCAGAGGCTCCTCTTCAGTTCAGAGGGAACACTCCTCCTCTCTGACCACACAAGCACCACACAAGCACCTTGCTCAGCATCTCAGGCTTTCAGAAGGGTGTGTGTTGTGTAAACACGGAATGTGCGAGGTGTCACGTGCCGCCATATGGACATGGAATGTAAGAGTGTGGTGTGAGGAAATGGGTTATATGTGAACCCATAGCATGTAGTGGGGAATAGGAATATGTGTTATGTATGTAGCAGGTAGTAGGACATGGGGACATAGAACTGTGGTGTGTGGTATGTGCAGTAAGTAGTGATGTGGGTGGCAAGAATCTGAGGCATATGGTGGGTGGAATATACTGGACATAGTGGGCATGTGCATAGTATGTATATAAGTATGTATGTATTGCAGGTTATAGGTGTATGAAGTTTAACGTATGGTGGAAAGCCAGGTGCATGTAGTTATTGGGGGTGGGGCACAGAGGTAGGGTTGTGTGTGGCAGGTAGAGGAGTGGTAGGCAGGGTGTATGGTGTGGGTGGGCTATGAGTGACAGGCAGTGGTGTATATACGGTACAATGTGTGTTGCGTCATCAGCTTATATGCTGCTGTGCGGTAAGTAGGGTCTATGTGGCGTGGTATACATGACGGTGTTCTGGAGGTTATATAGTGTCTGTGATGGGTAGGGGTTTGTGGGGGTGAGGGGGGGATGATACATGACACAGGGAAGCTCATAAAGGCACACGGTACGATGGATGTGTTATGTATCATGGATGTGGGGTAGGGGTATATTTATGGCATGGTGGGTACGTCTACTTGGCAGGGAGTAACAACGTGTAAGTAGAGAATAGCCTCAAAAGCAGGGACTGTGGCCAGGTGACAGGGACTGTGGCCAGGTGACAGGAACTGAAGCTGGGTGACAGAGACTGTGGCCAGGTGGCAAGGACAGTGGCCGGGTGACAGGGACTCTGGTTGGGTGACAGGGACTGTAGCCGGGTGATAGGGACTGTGGCCAGGTGACAGGGACTGTGGCCAGGTGACAGGGACTGTGGCAGGTGACAGGGACTGTGGCCAGGTGACGAGAACTGAAGCTGGGTGACAGAGACTGTG
>NC_034594.1:108991966-108992912 GCF_900095145.1 Mus pahari | reverse complement strand
ACTCTGGTTGGGTGACAGGGACTGTAGCTGGGTGACAGGGACTGTGGCCAGGTGACAGGGACTGTGGCAGGTGACAGGGACTGTGGCCAGGTGACAGGAACTGTAGCTGGGTGACAGGGTCTGTGGCCAGTTGACAGGGACTGTGGCAGGTGACAAGGACAGTTGCCAGGTGACAGGGACTGTGGCTAAGGCTCCTCTCCTTGCTTGCTGCTTGATCTGAGTGTTTGAGCCCCTAGTGCCCCCTGCTGTCTGTCCAGGAGCCAGGCTGACTACAGGCCTGGGCAAGGTTCCTGCCCAGGGAACTAAAAACAGAAGTAGGAGGGAAGCTGCAGAAGGTGGCTGTGCCAGTCAAATAACGGAACCTGACTTTGGTGCCAGGCTATCTTCAACCTCAGCTAAAAGAGAGGCTGGCTCCAACTCTCAGGCCCATGAAGGGTACACTTGTTATCAGAAAGCTGTGTGTGCCCACATACAAGTGGACACCATGTGTTTGAGCATAAATATAAGTGTGAGTGTGTTCACAGGCACCATGAGTGCAGAACAGTGTGTATGTAGCCTTGCATGGGAAGTACAAAGCCCAGGGGAAGGGACAGCTAGGTTTTCAACACAGCACTTGCCCAGGAAGCTGTGGTCACAGCTGAAGGCCCTACACTTGGATAATGAAGATATCATCTGACTGCCCTTGGAAAGTGCTCTGCATCTTCCAAGATGGCCCGCAGCCTTGAAGACCTCATCTGAATGTAGGACAGCTCCATCCTCAGACACAGATAGCATGTGGGCTGCAGAATAGCCAGGGCTGAGACGCCTATCCACAGGAAAGCCCAGGGCTATGCTCTGACCACAAGCCCAGGCTCTGTCCAAGAAAACCAGGGCCACCACATAGGTAGGTAGGTAGGTGGGTGGATGGGTAGGTGGGTGGGTAGGTGGGTGGGTGGAGGAGAGGAGA
>NC_034594.1:108970340-108991881 GCF_900095145.1 Mus pahari | reverse complement strand
GAGGGAGGGAGGGAGGGAGGGAGGGTGGGTGTTGAACTACTATGCAGCTGGGTGCCTGAGATCCAGAACCTTCTTCCCCAGCTCTGTATATTCCTTCCTCCGAGACTGTCCACTGCTACCTGATATCAATTACCTGTGCACACTGCCCAGCTCCACACAGCCCACAGAGATGATGAGAAACAAATGGCTTGGTTCTTCTTTCTGTGTTTTCTTACTCTGTCCAGAGAAACAACCTGGTAGCGGCCTAGAGGGCAACCGAGAAGGTGGGGTCGTGACAGGAAGGGCTTCTCCTGGGAACCTCTGTTTCACTTTAAGGCCAGACTGACTAACCAGTGGCAGGGTGGCAAAGCCTGCCACCCTGAATGATCCACCTGAGGGGGAGTGGGTGCTACCCTGGCCAGCACACCCTCCAAGTCTGGCAGTGAAACCTAGGCGATGACTTTGCTCACTAATGTCTACCTTCCCCAGCCTTGAGACGGACCCTTCCTTGCGCAGTTAAGTCATGTCTGTTCTGATACTCACTGTCTTTCACCCCAAATCCTATAAGAGGTCCTGTGCTGAGAGCTAATCATACACGCTGAGTAAGACCCAACACTGCCCCAAAGCAGCTCACTAAGGAGATGCCAGACTCAGGCCTCTGTGAAATGGTGGAGCAGGTATGACTCCTGTGGCTTGATGGGATACACCCAAGACCCCACTGTGAACCCCTGGTGTCCTGGCACAGCCGATCAAAGGTTCTGCTTTCCATCAGCAGCTCTAAGTTTCTCAGGCACTCTGAGAAGGCTAGCCTCACAGGGGAGGCATGAAGGGGAGCCAGCCCCGAGGTGCAGACGAAGGAGCCACGACTGCAGCTCTCCAAATTTCAATGCTGCACCCCGTTTGTGCTCCTTCCCACCGAGGGAACGATGATGACTCCCAGTTTACAGAGGAGGAAACTGTGGCTGAGCAGGAAACAAGAGAGAGTGCCTGGTACACCACCTTAAAAAAATTTTTTTCCCAAATGATGAAGAAAAGTGTATCTCCAAGTAATGGGTGGCCAGGTGGCAGGTGAGAAGTCCCCAAAAGTCTAGCAATCCCAGTCTGTCCTGGTGCATGATGGGGGCTCTGATATCCAGCAAAGGGTCATCAGGGGAGGACAGTCTGGTCCCTTTGTTTCAAAAGTATTCTCTCCTCCCAGACACTGGCCTGGAACAAGGACCAAGAAGTTTTGGCCCAGACGCAGATGCCCATTACTGCCAGTGCCCCTGACAGCTCACAGTATCCGGGAACGAAAGTGGGTCATGCCAAGTCCTGGGGGCATAATTACAGTCCCGGAAGCCAACTTTCTCCTGCATGACCTGGGGCTGGAACAGATATGGAAATGGGGCTGGAGAAAGCACAGAGCACCACCAGGCTGGCAGAGGGAGCACTGTGGGAGAAAATGGATGCTGCAAAGCTCCACCTTGGAATCCTGTGCCATCCAACCAAGTAAAGAGCCGATGCCACCGAGTGGGCTGGGGCAGGTGGGCCACTTTCAGCCAGGTGAGCTTAGGCGGGTCTCAGCCTCTCTGGGCCTTTTCTTTCTACCGGCAGAGTGGCACCAGAACAGAACCTGGCTCCGAGAGTGAACAGACTTGGAAACAATGAGGAAAACAGGGTGTCATGGGCAGAACAGGTTCTGGGGACTTCAGGGAACAACTGCACCTGACCAACAGGGGAGGAAGGTGGGCTGTCTGCTGGGCGGTCATTTCCTAGGGCGGGCTCAGAGCCTTCTAGAGCAGTGGTTCTCATCCTTATGCTGTGACCCCTTAGTGCAGTTCCTCATGCTGTGGTGACTACCAACCAGAAAATGACTTTCCTTGCTACCTCATAACTACAATTTTGCTACTATCATGAATCGTAATGTAAATATCTGTGTTTTCCAATGGTCTTAGGGGATGTCTGTGACAAGGTCATTGAAACCCCCCTAAAGGTGTCATGGCCCACAGGTTGAGACCAAGGATTCAGGCTTCTGCTTAACCTGCCAAAATTCCACTAAGAAACCCTCCTTCAGCTGGACATTGATGGCATGTGCCTTTGATCTCAGCACCCAGGAGGCAGAGAGAGGCAGATCTCTGAATTCAGGGCCAGTCTGGTTTACAGACCAAATTTCAGGAAAACCAGAGTTACACAAATAAAACCTGTCTCAAACCCTGCCCCATCCCAACCCTTCTTTTCCCATCATGCTTCAGCTGGCCCAGCCCACCTGGTCAGGGATGGCTTGTGGCAAAGCCTCTATTCCCTCCTCCTGATTTGGCCCTAACCCCAGTCTACCCTCCTGACAGCCCATGCATCTCAACCTTGTTACCCTCGTCCACCATGCCTACTACATCTGAGTTTGGTTGTTGAAGCTGTAACTCTGTGTGGGTTCCTGCTGCATCTGAGTTAAAATACGATAAAGAGGAAGAAGGAAAGCAGAGCGTGCAACTCAGGATGCTGTGTCCAGCATCACACAGCATCTCAACTCTCTCCATTGCTCCAGGACACCCCTGACAGGGGAATATGGGTACCACTGAGGTACAAGGGAAGGGTGCAGAGGCTAGGGCCCACGCAGGGAGTTCCCTATGTTAGTAGCCCTGAGGCAAGGGGTTCAAGGAGACAAGTGGGCTCAGAGGTGGGGTCCAGGTGCCGACAACAGGCAGTCTGGCAGAGTGCCAGGTGTGTATCGGTAGCACGTGAGTAGGAACCAAGAGTCTACTACTCACAACTGCAACCTTGCATGGCTGCATGGTGAGAAAGGTGATCATGTCACCGTTGCATGGCTGCCTGGTGAGAAAGGTGATCATGTCACCGGGTATAGCCCCTGGCTCTGGATACTGCCACGTCCCAAGACAGCTACTCCACGGAGCCTATTGGGGACAGGTCACTGCCCCCCACAAGAGCCTCTCTCAGGAGGTGAAGCTTCTGTCTACATCTGGGTTGGGGGGTGGTGTGAATATGTGAGAACGGTCCCTCTCTCACAAGAAGAGAAATGCCCAGCGCTCCAGCCTCCATGATCTGCACGGATCTCCGTGATCCAGAGGCACGGGTGTCAGGAGGCTGCCCACAGAAAATGTGCAGGGGTCAATTCCTGTCACATGCCCACTGAGGGCACTGCCCTACAGAGCACACCCCAGGCTGCACACGTCCACCCACACCACCCAGGGAGGTCCTTGCAGCACACTTTACAGCCACCAAGCCAGAGGGTGTGACAAGTCAAGGCTACAGAGTGACAGAGTAGTCTGGTTCCCAAGCCACTGCTCTTCCCCCCAACACAGAGAGAGAGAGAGAGAGAGAGAGAGAGAGAGAGAGAGAGAGAGAGAGAGAGAGAGAGAGAGAGAGAGAGAAAGAGATTGGAGCAGTGTTCTGGAGCCCTCAGGGGGGGTTGTATGTGTGTTGCAGTCACCTGACCCCTGGCTAAAACCAAGTCCCTAGAGAGACAGACCTCACCTGCATCCACAGAGCTCACGGGTGTAACTCAACATTTCTAACTTTTCTGTCTCAGACCTGAGGACCTCCTCATGTGAGGCAGGACGGCAGCTTCATCCAGCGTCATCTCGGCTCTTCAGAGGGACCCACTGCCCAAGCTGAGTCCCCCCAGGAAAAGCGCCTACTACATTGGTCCAGGCTCTGAGCTCCTCTGGCCCGCCCAAGCCACCGTGCTGTGGCTCCTTGTAAAGATGACTGGCATTTCCTCTGACTCCCCTCTCCTTCTCTAACGCAGTGAAGACTGGAGGAAGGAGGTCCTTCTCTCTTTCTGGTGTGGAACCTTTGATTTAGAATTGATGTGAAGAACCTTTGCAAAGCCAGCATTGTCCGGTGATGGCCCCAAGGACCATCTCTGGAGGCCTCGGTGCCCTGTTATTGAGGATATGCCCAGACAGGAGACACAGGACTGGCCTGGATGACATCAGGGTTCCCTTTCTAACTGACTGTCTTCCACTCTCTGGCATTACTGTCCCAGCTCTTGCTTCAAGTTAGTCTCACTTACCCAGACCCTTAAGTCTCTAGTTTGTCCTCAAAGAGAAGTGTCAGCCAGTACGTGGCATGCTTCACTATCCTTTTGCAGGATGGAATGACACAGGGGAGGAAGGGAAGAGAAACAGACCACAGCATATGGAGAAAAAGCTTTCTCAAGGGTCTGAGATCTGCAGGCCACTCCCAAGTGAGCGGAGGGCCCACTGCAGGGCCCATTGGGAAGCCACTGCTGGGTCCGGACGGGAACCTGGCCAGCTCTGGCCTCGGATAGGGCAGGGCTGTCAGGTATGAAGCGCCCAGCCAGTTTCTGAGGTTGCTAGAGAGCAAGGTGACTGCTGAGCTGTGTAGCAGTATGCAGCTCATTAAGCCCACAGAGCTTAAAAATAGGGAAGTGCGCAGGCAGAGGGGGAAGGGAGCCGGGCTCCACTGGGGCTCAGCACACCGGAGGCAGGAACAGCATGGCAGAGGCCTCCAGGATCAAGCAGAAAGCCACTGGGTCAGCACCAAGCCCTCTGTGTTAGCCTGCCATGCAAGATGCCAGGGTGCCACCCTCCTCCCAAGAGAGGCCTGCAGCCCTGAGGCCTAGTGTGGCAATGCATACTGGGGAAGGCGGGGGCAAGAGGACAGTGAGTTCAAGACCAATCTGGGCTAGACAGTGAGATACTGTCTCTAAAAACCAAGCCTGGTGGGACAGACAGACAGAGCCAAGTGGGACCACCGCTTTGTTCAAGGTTAAAGAGACAAGAGGTCTAGTTGAAGGCACTGTGAGCCTGCCAAGAGTTGGCAGCCTTGGGTCTTCCAGGCATCCCCCTTAGAAGCCCTCGCCACTCCTCTCAGCCTGTGGCAGCATGACTAGACAGGCTTTCACTCAAATTCTCCCCTTGCCTCATTCCAGCGGGGTGACCTACGAGAGGTCCTTTCTCTGCCCTCAACTTGCTTCCTCGGCTGTAGAGATGCTGTATACTCTGGCACACGAGGCTAACTGTAGCACCTGCTGGTCCCACTGAAACCCAGGAGGGAGCTGACTGGCAGGCAGGAGGAAAGGGTGCACTTGGAAGACATGCATGCCCTGGTTGGGAAATGCAACGTGGCTGTGGCTGCCTTGCTTGATGGAGAAGAGTGCAAGTCATGCTTACTGAAAAGGATCCCAGTGCAGAGGCAAGGCATGCTCCCACAGAAGAGGGGTTCAGAAAAGTGCCCCGGGCATCAGTTGCTGCAGCGACCACTGGCTCAATACGGAGCCACGCCCCAGTCAGCCAACATATGCTGGGCATCCGATGACACTCAGCACTGTCCCTCTGGTGGATACACACCAGGAGCTGGGCCAGCCTCAGGAGGTGGCTGCAGCAGCTACAGAGAGAACAGAACCCAGGGGCAGGGGGAGTCAGAAAAGACTCTCAGGAGAATAGCAGACCACAGAAGGTTCTATCAGCGAGGCTGTGGTGGAAGGAAGGCTTATGGTAGGTTCTGACCTCTCCCACTTAGCCTGTCACACTGCCGGGGACTGGGGGCAGAATGCTGCTGGGAGCATGGAGCTTACACAGGGCATGAGATGGAGAAGAAACTCTAGCATCAATTATTCTATAACTGAAGAATGGGGAGGGAAACCAAGGCCCAAGCATGAAACTCCCCTTCCAGGCCAGGCCGCTTTCCAGGTGAGTTAGGAAGGCAGAGCTGGACTTCATGCTACTGGGCTCTCCAGCATCCCTCCCTCCCTCCCTCCCTCTCTCCCTCCCTCCCTCTCTATTACTGGATGTGACACTGCATGCTTTATACTTAGAAGAGAACTAAACTGAGGGTCAAATAAATTCCCCCAAACCACTCCGTAGTGAGAAAGAGAAACGCGCAGGCACGGAGCCCGTACTGTACGTAGGCCTGGCAGGAGCTGGTAATTCTTTCCCCCTCTGCCCACACAGAGGCAAGAGTGGTGACCTAACAGTCCAGCATCCGAATCCTAGCTTTGTTAACTGAAGGTCTTGCGAACGATGCCTCGGTTTCCTCCCTTGGAGAAATGTAGATAGTAACAGTAGCTGCCATGTGTTGACTGAGGAACTAATCCACACGGATACATAGATCAGAGCCTTAGGATATGAATATGCCACTGAAGAGCAAACCCTTCGAACTGGAAAGATGGCTCGGCGGTTAGGAGTGCTTGCTAAGCTTATAGAGGATGCACATTTGGCTTTCAGCATCCACATCAATCAACTTACAACTGCCTATAATTTCAGCTGCAGGAGATCTGTGCCCTTTTCTGATCTCCCCAGGCATCACACACACACACACACACACATACAGGAGTATAAACATATACATATATACAAATAAATAAAATAAATCTGACCAGGTATGGTGACACAAGCCTTTAACTCCAGCACTTGGGAGGCAGAGGTGAGCAGATCTCTGAGTTCAAGGCCAGCCTGGTCTACATAGCTCAAAACCAATCATTCAAACCTTTGGGCCAACCAGATACCTCGGCAGGTAAAGTTCCTATTGCCAAGGCTAATGACCCGATTTCAATTCCCAGACACCCAATGTGGAAGAACCAAGTCTTGTGAGTTATCCTTTGTCCTTTACATGAGGACTGTGACATGTGCCACCCCCATAAGGGGGTAAACAAGTATAATTAAAATTTATTTTTAAAAATAAATAATTGAATGCAGGGATTCCAACACCAGGTACACAGCCGCAAGGGATGGAAATATGGCGCTGACAGCCGTGTCCCCAGTGCCTGCAGCAAAGCACTGTCCAGGAGCTGAGAACAGTCACCCAAATGCCTGTGCATGTTCACATCCAGAGGCCATCCATAAGAGACAAAGGAAGGGCTGGCCCTGCCCAGTGTAGGGGCACCTCAGAGCACTGTCATACAGTGTGGGACCCGGCTTAGGGAAAGATCCAGAAGAGGCAAAGTTACAGAGACAGAAAGCCAGTTATTAGCTGGTTAGGGGTAGAGGAATAGAAAGTAGGGGAACTGCATCATACCTGGGGTTTCTGGGGTGGGAGGCAGTGAAATGTTCTAAAATTGAGTATGGTGACAGTGATGTCATCGAGGTGTGCAGCAGCTTAAAATGTGTAAGTTGTCTGGCACGTGAGCAACGGCTCAATCAAGCTGTGTGTTTAAGGGAGGTGGGTACTTAGAAACTCCTGTAAGTAGTACTGATACCATTACAGAAACGAGGCTCCGAAGGCTGGGCTGGGGCTCGGGTAGACTGTTAGCCTAGCATGCACGGGGCATGGTGGGTACTGTCCACCATGTAAAGCTATATACAATAGAACATACCCTAATCTCAGCACTCCAGAGGTGGAGACAGGAGGGCAGATTCAAGGATATCCTTAGCTACCTAGTGAGTTCAAAGCCAGAGGAACTTACGAAAAAGGAGGAAGAGACAGAGGAAGAGAGGGAGGGAAGGAAGGAGGAAGGAAGGCAGGAAGGAAGAGAGAAAGAGAAAAGATAGAAAGAAAAACAGAACAGAAATGAGACTTAAAGCAACTTTCCCAAAGCCGCATGTCCAAAGCTAGTAGGTTCAGGACCTGATTTTGGACTTTTTTTTTTTAAGTTTATAATAGTATTTATTTGTGTGGGCATGTTCATACATGGGGGATGTACAAGCCACAGTGCATGTGTGGAGGTCAGAAGATAACATGCAGGAGTTGATTCTCTCCGTCTACCACGTGTTCCAGGGATTGAACTTAGGTCATCAGGCATGGTAGCAGGAACCCTTACCATCTCAGCTAAAACTTCAAGTCCAGGGCTCTTCTCTGAAGTTTCCCTATGACCTACATCAGCCCAGATCCATGGGAGACCACGTCTGCCCTTGAATGTCCTAGAAGAGTCAGGCATGGTGGCTCATGCCCCTAACCCTGACCCTGGGAAATACAGGAGCAGCAAGTCTGAAGCCAGCCTGGGCTCCAGAGTGAGTCTTGTCAGTCTGGGGCACATGGTGAACTTAAGACCATCTGGTCTATATGGAGAGACACTGTCTCAAATACATACATACATATACATATATGCGTACGTATACGTATACATATACAGTGGGGAGAGCCTCTATCACCCATACCAAGGATGCCACAAGGAAAGCTCTACCTGTTGTCTAGTCTAAACACATCCACTTTACACAAGGATGATATATATACATATAAAAAAGGTCTGGACCAAGGTCACAGGGGACAGCACCGAAGGAGAACCTCACAGTTCCCGCCAACATTGAAGCCTTACCTAGTAAAGCTTGGGGAATAGGGCGGATGACTCCAAGCCATGAGATCATAGTTGACTTTAGAAGTGACCTTGGCCAAGCAGCCTCATATTTGGGGCTCTTGGTAAGATGATATTTGGGGAGATACTTGGGGGACAATCCCTAGGCAGTCCTTTACAAGATCCTGAACAGCATAAAACAATATGCTCCCCTCTTCTAGTCTGCCAGTCACCCCACATGACCAGGTAGAGAGTTAAGGGGCAGTGGGCTTTGAGTGTGCACAGCCTGGACGCCCCACAGTCTCTGGCAGATGTATGAGAGGCCTGTGGCCTGTCGATTACATGCTGTCCATAGATCCTGTTGGCTACTTGCTCCACCTCAGGAAGAAGGAAACGAAGGGACTGGGCGTTTACTCTCCAAGCAGGAAAAATGCTGGGGGAGTGGAACCAAGATTCTGATTCTGGGCCGCCTACTTTGAGCTGGTTGGCAGGAGGGGAAGGCCTGCCTCTGCCATCCCAGGAAGGCTCCACCTCAGGGTGTCTAGAGTTCTCAGCCAGGGACTGACTTGAAGGAAGACCCCTCTGCTCTGCCCTCTGCTTGGCCATGATGCCACAGCAACATAGCAGTCCCCTGCCTTGGCACTTCAGAGCACAAAACCAGCAAGCCGTTTCCCTAGATAAAAGGAAGACCAGAAAAGAAACAACCAGATTCAGCCAAAGCGACTCAGAAGCCAAGCGGTCTCACCGGGAGAGCAGCCCACTGGGTCTGGTGCCAGGGACTCAGCCAGGATACCTGCATGTGTCCAGAGAGGAGGCAGGAAGAAGCCACTCTGTAGCTCTGCCAGGCCCGCTGGCTCTGCCAGGCCGTCATGCACTGCAGGACACTGGGGGAGAGGTGGGAAGATGGGCCTTCTCCACTGCACTTGACAAGAAGGCACGACTGAGATGCTAAGGCATGAGAAAGACAAGGTTATAAAGCAGCTTGTCCACAGTCACGCACGGGGGCCGCCATACCCCAGATTCTTCCTGTTACTTCTTTCTCTTCAACACACTCCCTTCTGTTTTACAGAACAACCTATAGCAACCACGGAAGCATTTTACTGCATTGTCTTCACAGTCTCTAATATCCTCCAGGATCTAGGTAAATATTAATCCATTAAATCCTCACGTCAACCCCACGAGTTTCAAACCGCTTTAGTTCCATTTCTATACATAGGGAAAGGTGTTCAACGCGTCTCTCCACCCCGCTACCCCATGACAAAACACTGGAGGAGCTGAGATTTGCACACAGAACCTTCTCAAGTACCTGGGGCCTTAGCTTAACCTGGAGAGCTCTTGGGCTACTGGGTCCAGCCACGTTCAAGATGGCAAGAGATCCTGTGGGTTCCCGAAATCAGAAGGGCCAGAAAGGAAGTGTGCTAAGAGCCTCGTGCTAGCGGGAAGTCTCTGGCAGCCAAGCACCCTCAAGTCCAAGCTGGAGACAGGGTTGGAGCTGGCAGCCTCAACCACACAGCAACTCCTGTTGATGTCCTTGATCTTTCCTGCCTGGAGCAGGTGGCCATGGCCAGCTTTACTCTCGGGTGCTGTCCCCTTCAGGGTCAAGTAACAATGCTGACTGGTCCTAAGACAGTAAGCAAGCTCCATCCGTCACCTCCCATGGGTGCCCCGCCCATCTGGCCTATTCAATCCTCACTGATGACTGCCACAGTCGGAGCCCTTCTTTCTATCTCACACAAGCCCATCTTGCTGAAGTCTAACCCCGTCACCATGCAGAACAGGCATCTGCCGCCAGATGCACCCTTTGTTAAGTTGCTAGGTCAAGATCGGTGAACCACACAAATCAAAAGGAGCCATTCAAACAGCTGGCAGGTGTCACATTGTTAGAGGGAGGTGGCATGACCCTGTCCCCCTGCAGCCCCTCTGCAACTTCAGGACAGAGAAAACAGGAGTGGGGTTTTGAGTTGAAGAACTTGCGGGAGACATGACAAAGGCAAAGAGAAGCCCATTCTTTCTGACCAGCCAAGGACTCTGCACATCCGTCCCTGGGCTCAGGGATCCAGGTACAGAAGTCTGCCTTTTGCCTTTCTCTGCCTCTGCGGTATCTTCTGCAGGCAGCTCAATGGGCCATCTGCCGCCAGACCTTTCTACAAAAAGCCTCAAATCCCATCTCCCTAGGGGGCTGGAAGCTGGGGGAGGCAGCAGCTTGTAATAAAGGGGATGTATTAGGGGAGAGTGCTGCAGAGGGGACACGTGAGCATGCAGGCCAGACCAGACCAGCTCAGGGTGCACTCGGACACAGAATGGGTTAGTCTGAAGGATACAAGCACTCAGTCCCCAACTCCACCCTCCCTGGCCCAGCCCAGGTCCTGCTGTCCTTTGCCGCTGGGCAAATATTGACTTTCTTTCATTCAGCTGGCCAGTGGAACTGAGAGCAAGCACAGGCTGTTGTCTCCTTCCTCTGGGAGGCAGGGCAGGCTGTCAACCCGTCCTCCCAGGGCAGCAGGCATCCCACATGGGTCAAGAAAGCAGAGCGGGTGGGGCTTAGAGTCAGATGTCTGTCCTTTAAAACCTTTGTCTTCTCGCAGCCCAGTTCCCAGCCCACGTGGGTTTATTGTCATGTTCAGGCTGCCCTGTGGCCGCCATTAGGGGGTGTCTGGGTTGAGGGGAGTGGGATGGGGTGGCTGGTGTGTGCCTACAGAGCTCTGGCCCCACACTGAGGAACTTTGTGCTAGCTCTGTATTTTTTCTAAGGACTCAACATTCTCATCAGCAAAACGGGGCTGTAAGACTCAGAGAATTCAGCATCTAGATGAGGCGGTCCCTTCTCAGGACCCATGTCCTTCCGGCCATCGAAGCACTGTACCTCGTGCTCTGATCCTAAAAGAGATGGAAAATAACTGTCTTATGCTTTAAAAAGAAGATGGGAAGAGCCTTAGATTGAGGGCCCCAAAGTGCTGAGTCAGCTCCATCGTCCTCCTAACGCTCTGTGTGAGGCTCAGCTCTTTCTGAGTCTGTCACCCTACAGTCAGAATTAAAGGAGATGGCCCTGAGGCCCATCTGGATGCCTTGTTCCGAGGTTCCCCAGCAGGCAGCAGTGCCCTGGCTCCATCAGCCTTTCCTCACAGGGAGCCTTGAACGGGAGGATGCTGCTGAGCCTCTGTCTCTCTGCCTCCAGTGCCCTCACTGATGTCCTCATTCAGATGGCCACCCCATGGCTGAGCTCCCCGACATCTGCCCTGTGACCAGGGCCAGCTCACGCACACTCCAGGATACAGAGCAGGACACAGGAGACACAGCTCTCTCTTGGATGTGGCAGCTGCAAGACTCTGATCTCCCTCCGTATGACAGAGAAGCCCAGGCAGCATCCATGATCACACTAGGAACATCTCAGACTCCAAGAGGTTTACAGAAATTATCCCTGAGATCTTCCTAAGAAACCCAAAAGGTAAGGAACACGATGCCCATTGCATAGATGAGACAAATGAGGCTCAGAGACACAAAAGAATGGGTCTAAATTCAGAGTTACTAAGGAACGCACCAAGACGGAAACCTCTGCTCTCAATCCTCAGGGCTCTCTGGGCATTGTCATCACCTCTCCAAGTCAGGCTGAGTCACAAGATGGATACCAAGGGACAGTGAACGTTAAATGCCTGAAGGGTCCTAGCAAACTTCCCAACAGCCAACAGGCCAACACCAATTCTTCTAAACTGGCCTTCCACTTCACATTAAAAAAAAAAAAAAAAAAAAAAAACTGGGAGCCAGAGAGGACATTATCTAAGCTCACACAGCGAGTCTGGGTAAACTCGGCCCCGTGTCCTCCTCCCCATCACACCGCACACACGGTCTGGCACAGACCCAGATGCTGGGAGCCCCTGAAGCTCAGATGGTCTCTCTGCTCTGCTGCTGGGCATACAGACTCCAGAGACATCCAGCCCCATCCCTCCCTAATCAGCTGGCTCTTTCCTCCATGGTTCCGGGGGAGTGAGGTAAAAGGCCATTTGTCCTAACCACAGAACGGACCAGAAGTGACATCAGATGAGGAAGGCAGAACTGAGGAAAAGTGGGTATGACAGTCTGAGAAAGCCATCAGTGTTTCCTCCCCATAAAGTTCTTACTGCACAGTGCCTGGAGGCCAGAGGGACAGGGACAGAGTCAGTGGCTACTCCCACACCTGGCTGAAGCTTTGAGCTCCTTGGGGTTGATCATACTGTGACAGCCCCCTCCCCACCCCCTACCCCCTTGGCCACTGCTTCCAGTCGCCCCACTGCCAATTTGCCAAGGGCTTCGAGTGATACTATGAATAATGGCCAAGGTTCTTCCGGCTCTTGTGGGATCCACGCTGTATTAAGCACTTCACACGTTTCTTCTTTAATCTCCATAGGAACACTAGAAGGCTGCCGCCTTTATCACTGTGTTTTGACAATGAAGTCACTGAAGCTCAAAGATATAAAAGCACTCACTCAAGGTCACTGAATGGTAACCAGCAGGATGGGGGCTCCCAGGTCTCACTCCAGGGCTGTGTAGAGCCTGGGAAAGGGCTCTGTTTCTCAGACCCTGTCTCAAGGCATCTCTGGGGATAGACGCAGGGAGGGGCCGTGCACTGGGAGTTCCAGAGGCCACCTGCTCCCATCGAGCACCCTCTTGGTACTCAGCAAGCACCAGCTCTGACCTCCAGCAACGCAACGTGTCTTCAGAGATGAATGGGTTCTGGGGCATCCTCCGGCTGGTCTTTCCTCTGGCTGGTCTTTCCTCAGATACAGGTGAGGAAGGCAAGAAAGGGTATTTCCCAAGGTCACATAAGAACGTACAAATGGGAAGAGAAGCTTGGGAACTCAGTCTAACTTTCTCCTCTTTGCCCAGGAGTCTTCCTAAAGCACCCAAGACCCAGCGCCAGGCTAGGGACTTATCTCAGCTGAAGTCCCAACAGGTTCTCCCCAAGGAAGACCTCGGTCTTCCATGCAGGCAGTCCAGGCTGCGCAATGGGCTGGTATAGCTCCCACTGGAGAGCTTTCTATGAAGGAAGGATTCTTGAGGTAGTGGGACAGCAGAGAAGACAACATGACCTTGGGAGACCTCTGACTCTCCTGACCCAGGGACCCTCTTCCCCAGGGAAAATTATGCCCTGTGCAGAGGGTGAGCAGTTCTGGGTTGACAGTGGCCTGTCAGGCCTGGAGACTCTGTAAGGAGCTGTGATGGAGGTATAAACTGTAGGCCTCAGTCCACTTGGAAGGCTAAAGAACTACATGCCCAGGGGCTAGCCTTCGGTACCGTTTCCCCTTCAGTTGGGACAGGTGGTATCAGAATGGGAAAGACTCAGGTCCTCAATGTCCCAACCCCCCATTTCCAGATCTAGAGATTAAGGCCTAGGGGAGTAAATAGTCACTCAAGGTCAGCCAACAGGTCAGAATGCCTTCTGACGCCCCCCTGAGGTTCTAGGTTCAGAGGTTCACACTGTTGCCCTCCCAAGTGTGCACAGGGCTCTCTGCAGAGGCCAAGAATTAAAGGCAGTGAATTCCCAGGCAGTGAACTGAACGCTTGGCAGACTTAGTCGTGGACTCGGTTCATCGGACCACCTTCCTCCTCCCCTTCTCCATCTCCCCACCGTCACTCCTGTGTGGTGCACCACTCCCCTACATCACACCGAGACTCCCAGAGGTACACCATTGGTCCAAGGTCACGCAGCAAACCCAGCAGAGCGCCACTGCCCACACTCCCATCCGTGGCCTCTTGCCTGGATCCTTGAAAACCCCATTCCTCCAATGCACAAAGCCACGGCACTGGTTGGAGGATGAAAAAGTTCTCGGAAAGGAATGGGGCACAAAACATGTCTGCAGATTCTGGTCTGGACAGACCAGGCCGAGGGGTACCAGCACCCCCACTGCGCGCCACTCTGCGCCAGGGGGCTCCAAAGCTCGGAGCACGTGGGATCCACCAACTTATCCTCACTGCGGCGGCGGGGGCGCGCAGGGTCCCCCCACTCTCTGCACATGCTTTTCACCACACACCCACTACATCCACCCTCCAGGGCACCTCTTCCCAGGATGAGCTGTGAGTGCCCTCGCTCCCTGTCCCAGTACAGATGCGTTAACCTATGCTCAACACTAGAACAGGTCTGAGTGGAGGGGTTCCTGGGATATTCAGGACATCTCCCCCGGGACAAAGAAGTGGATTTCGGGAGCCTGATCTCACCAAGGGCTGATCCTGCACTTAGTTTATGCCTCAGCAAGTGCTGAACCCTGAAAGTCAAGGTCTCATTTGGTAATCCAGCCTCCCAGGGGGTCCAACACCAGGCCCTGGAAAGCTGCTGGTGTCCTGGGTGTGGCCTCACTTGGGACTGCGGGACATGGGATGCCCTGGCAGGGCTCCCTGCCTGGGCTCCTCTTACCCGGGGATGTTCCGGGGGCCGATTCGGCGTGGGCTGGTGCAGAAGGCAGCGGGAGTCTGCCGCCCTGAAGTCCAGGTCCCCTCTTCCCACTCCCGCGCCGGCCAGCGCTGCGGCTCTCCTCCCGCTCCCTCGCTCGCGCGCTCTGCAGTAGTAACAACCTGATCCGCTTCCCCCGCCCGCCAATTGAGATGCGCCTCACATCCGCCTGCACACGCGCGCGCGGCCCCTCGGAGGCGATCCCCGATCCAGATCCTGGATCTCGGGGAGCAGAGACCTGTCCTGGTAGCCCACACCCTGTTCTTAAGTCAGGACAGTCCGCGGAGGGTGGCTGAGAAGGGGCCGCCCCAGGAAGAAGCTGCCTGGAGTCACCGGGCAGAGGGGTTTAGCCGCATGCGGTCATTTAAGAAGTTGCAGGCTGGGCAGCTCAGACCCCGGAACCGCATGGGGCTCCCCCCTGGCTCTGCGGAGAATCCCCACCACTCGCGCAGTGCCCTCCTACGACACTCCCCACCCGCCCCGCTACTGCAAGCTTTTCCGGGAGCTTCTTGGCGCCCAAGAGTGACTGGGGGAGGGGAGTGAGAGAGGGGGACCTCCGCCTGACGGAACTGCAGGGGAGAGGAGAGAGGGGTGACGCGCTTCGGGGATACAGATTAAAGGCTTTCCTGAGTCAAGAGAGAAAAAAAGGAGGGAGGAACAAAAAGGGGGACACCGAGGGGAGGAAAGGAGGGGGGAGTCCTCTGGGGGCCACTGAATCAGGTCTCTGGAGGGTGGAGTTAGGACAGGGTGCGGGGGTCTTTCCATAGGTAGCTACGGGAGGGGAGATGACGCGGAAGTGGAAAAGCTACCCGTAAAAGGATTGTGTCCTGGAGCCCTTCCTGCTTGCCCCAAATCTTGCTTTCTTCTTCTTGGGCAAGGGTTTCCACAAACCCTGAGTAGGGACACTGAGTAAGGGTGGCAGGGAGGCTTGAAACCATGGTGTCCCCTCATCCTCAGTGCCTTGGTCTGATCCTTGTGCTTCACCCTGGATCCCCAACTCCCCTGCTGCTAAGACCTCAGCATCCCAGTCCCCAAGTGGAGTGTCCGGCTTACCCAGCCCAGCCCACCTCTTCGGTCCCGCTTGCTCCACCCTCTGCGGCAACACCTCTTTCTCTTTCCCTCCTGTTTTGTGTACTCAAACAGGAATCAAGTTCAAGACGTGACGCAGGAAGTGATGAGCGTGTGTGTGTGTGTGTGTGTGTGTGTGTGTGTGTGTGTGTGTGTGTGTGTTTTGTTTTCCATGGGCATACCTGGAAGAAACAGGAAATTACCAAACTACCATCAACCCCTTCTTCCTTCCCTCCCAGTCCCCACGGGCTGCAATGCTCCGGCTCCGGCAGGCAGCACTTAGTGACTCCGTTTAGAATGGTGGCTGCTTGCTGTAGGCCCGAGGCTACAGAAGAGCTGGTCTGGGGATTCCATGCAGCCAGGCTGGGCAGGAGCATGTCCCTGGACATGGGACGGCTGTTCCCAGGTGTTCATTCTCCAGAGAGAAAGGGTGGCCTGGGGTCAAGAGCTCAAGGTCAGACTATAAGGAGTACTAGGAGTCTTACCCATGCCTGCCCATGCCACCCCCAGAGCTGAGAACTGCTCCCTGTGCGTGGGCAGGCTGAAGAAGTGTAGGGGCCTGCTCCTCCACAGGGGTAGCAGCACCCCTCTTTGATTTCCACCAACGAGGAAGGCTCAGTAGGTTGCATTCAGGTTAGACTGCAGGATTTCCTTTAGCTAAGAATACCCAACAGCATTCTGCCTTAGGAGAACCCACGCCTTCAGGATGGGAATGGGTAAATGGGATGATTCTCCGATGGGAACATCGGCACTACCACATGAACTGGAAGATGCCCTGAGCCTTCCTCAAAACGGCTGCCAGGCAGTAGGGTCTGAGGCAGAGCTAGAGTCGGTCTATAAAGCTATGTCCACACTTTCTAGAAATACCTGTTAAGTTTACAGACTGCCTCCATGTGCCTGTCCCTTCTTGGGGTGGAGGGACAGTGGACTTCTATTGGTGGCATCTATGCAGATGGGGCGGGTCCTCTGAGAAAGGCATCTATAGTTGGCTCCCTTCCCTGGCAGGGGTGGTAACAATGAACCTTAGAGCTTTGATCTCTTAATCCATGTAGACCATTGTTGGAGGCTTCGGAACAAGACAAGGATATTTTGTTACGCCATGAAGGAACAGAAGTCCCCTAAAATGTGGGTGACTCAGGCAAGGAGTCATGGTGGCCCAGAGGTGGGCCTTGTGATTCTGGATGCTGAGCTTCCCTTGTCCACATGGGCCGGGTACACAGCTATACCTTCCCCCTCCTCCCCGTGCTCCTCCCATCCTTTTCCCACTCTCCGGTTTCAGCTGGTTCTGCCCTGGCCCACATGCCTGTTCAGAGGTTCACTGCAAGGCAGGACCTGTTCAGGGCCTTTGCACATGCTGCTCTCTCAGAGCAGGGCACTGTCCTCTTGCCCCTCACAGTCACGCCATGTCGGCCCCACCCCCAGCACCACTAGCCTTAGTCCCCCGGCCCTCCCCTTGTCCTTACCTGTTTCCATCCCCTTTACTCTAACTGCCTTCTCCACAGGAGGCCTCCAGGCACAGAAAACCCTCATCAAGTGGAGCCTGGAGGCTGCATATCCAAGACTGCCACACAGCCATGGCGGATTTAACAATGAAACCACTCCTAGCATCTCTCTCCCCAGCAGCATAGGAGTTTAACTATCAAACAGGGTTATTAGCCTAAGGATTGAGGGATGGGCGGTGTGAGGGAATTTAGGCAAGCTGTATAGGTACTCACGTCCACTGAAGGAATCGAGCCATCCTGTGCCTTCAGCTTCTCCCTGGGTCACAAACTCCTCGGCTGCCATCACTCTCCCTGCTGTAACACACCACTTAGCCCACTTAGCGGCTCCTGAGTCCCAGGGGAAAGTGGACTGCTGCTAGGACCCCTCTGCACCTGGCTTCACCCCCTGTGAGACTATGACCAGTTCCCTGTGTTCACCCTGAGTTGGCCTCAGGTGCCAGCTCAAACCATAGTTGCATGTCTTGGCCAACCCAGGAGTAGCGAGGGAAGGGGTAGGAGGTTCTTGCTTCCTTCATGACCAAGGTCACTTCCAACTGAGCCTAGATACCATGAGCAAAGTGGCTTTCCCCCTTCTAGTCCAATGGAATGGCAGCTCTAAGCCTCTCCCACATAGACAGGGGAGCTGTTCCTTGCTTGCATCTAAGCAGCACACCCCTGCCTTTGCTTCCAGAGCTCCTGGCTGGAATGGGGGGGGGGGGATCATACACAGAAGGGGTGCCCTGAAACCCACTCTGCATTCTCCCTGTTGCAACCCAGGTGCCCTCCTTCCTGTCTGTGCCACCTGAGGCTCCTCCCCCAGGCTTTACTCCAGGAGCACACCACAGCTGGGTCCCCTGCAAAGTAGCTTGAGCTTGCTGCGCATACGGAGCAGGGGAAACCTTGCTGGAAATTAGCATCCCTAGGCTTCCCCTGAGCAAGGGGACAGGGACAAGGGGAGAGGTGACAACACATTGGCCGGGTCCACTCCTCACTTCCTGCCTGTCCAGACAAAACAATAGTTCCCGTGCTTCCCTCCCTAAGACACAGAAATTAAGATTTCCGCAAAGAGCATCAACTCCTGCAGATGCCACTGTGCCCATTGCCAGTGCTGACATGTTGTCCCTCCTTCCACCCATCCTAGTCACTGAGCCACCAGGGCAGCAGCCCCCAGGTCCAGAAGCACCAGGCTTTACAGCTGAAAAAACAGAGGTTCGGAGAAGGCCAAGGACTTGCCTTGCTCCAGGCTCCAGAGTCAGGGCCCACGGAATTCAAGGTCTGATCTGTGGGTTCCAACAGCCATCCACCTCCCAGGGAGGGAAGGGACTGTCCAAGACCACATTGCCCAATTTTAGAGTCTTCCAGTCGTAGCTCCAGTGCCAGCTGTACTCAAAAGACAGCATCTCCATGTCTCCCTAAGGACAGCTTTTCCTAGACATGAGCAGCAATTCCCAGGCCACCTATGAAGAGTCCATGTTTGGCAGAGGGGCCTTGAAGAGGGAAGGGAAACGAGCTATACAGTGAGCCTCTCTCCAGAGAATGTAAGAAGCCAAAATGACAGCCTCCCGCAGTTGTGGGAGGGAGGACCCCCTCCAGGTACGCCTGCCCACCTGAAAGAGGTTGGGAGTGGGGGGCTGCTCACGCATGGTGACCTCTATCGCCATCTACTGGTCAGAACACACAGCCTGTATGACCTCTTCCAGTGCAGCTGGGATTTTCCTGCAGAGATCACAGCCTGGAACGTTCTGTCCCACACTTTTTGGATAAGCATTCCGGAGGATGCACGATGTACCACACACTCACTCTCCTAGGCCTGGGAATGGCATGCCGGAGGTTACAACCCCTACTAGCAGAGAACGGCCCACGAGCCACGCTGCAGAGAAGGGCAAGCCCATGGCCTGAGGAAGCAGAAAGGCTGGCCCAAGGCAGACAGCCTCTCCCTGGGACCCAGAGTTCACCTTCTGCTCTGATCCCACTGAAAATACAGAGATTCCCGGCCTCATGCCCACTAGGGAAAGGAACAGGGTGGGGAGGAACAGAACGGGACAGTGTCAGAGGCCTGAACTCAGAGGGCCTTGGAGGTCAGGTGGCAAGCAACAAGGTGCAGTGGAAGGCTTATGTCAGGGCTGGGCTTGAAGGTGGAGCAGTCAGAGAGCCCCAGACAGAGCAGAGCCAGTACTGCATTCATATGGGAAAGGTAAACCGGGTGGCCCATGGCAGGGCCACGCCAGTAGAAAGGCCAGGAATGGGCTGGCATGGCTAGAAGGCTCCCTGCTGACTGAGAAACTGCATCAGAAAGCAAGGGAGAGCCAGGCGCCCAGGGCAACTTGTGGGACTCTGGAGTGTGTCCCTGCAGCAGTGGTGGAGTCTGTCACCAGAGTCCAGGGAGACTGGAGTATGAGTTTGGTTTGGGACATGCCCAGTTGAGAGGGCTAGACTGCCTTCAGGGACCAGCATCCTGCAGGAACTAACTTACATGTGCGGATGCGGGGCGCAGCCGCAGCTCTGGACGGAACACATGGCCTTTGGAGGTCACCGACCCTTGAATCCTAGAGGGACACCCATGCGGTAACTGGACTCTCTCCTGGATCTTGGGGCTCAGGTGTTAATTCTCTTTCCCCTCATTCCTTTGAGGATTCCAAAGCCAGCAATGCAAACTCTTAACTAACAATCCACGGAAATATGTCCCTTCCCAGTGCAGAATGTCCTTGTCCTTTTGCATATAATATATGGTTTACTATCTCAATGGCATCCACCTGGGAAACAAACAAAACCCCCTAGCATCGCCCTTTCCCAGAAGCCCCAGCCAATGTGCTCCAGTGAAGGCCCCGCCCCATGGCCTGTCCCCATGACCCCTCCCCATGGCCCTTCCCCATTGCCCCTCCCCCCTTGGTCCCTCCCCATGGCCCTTTCCCATTGCCCCTCCCTATGGCCCCTCCACATGGCCCTTCCCCATGGCCCCACCTGGTCACTCTGTACTCAGGCCTCTGTCCCCAGTACTGCCCCCAGTCTCTGCCCTGCCCACTCCCCTGCACTACTTCCTGATTCAGTCAGTCAGAGCTCCTCACTCCCACCCTCAACACCCAGGCCTCATGAACTTCCTTCTGCCCTGTCCTTCACCAGTGTCCAGGGCTCTGTTGTGTAGTGTGAGTTCTTTGCAGTTCTCCCCCTCACCCTCACAGCATGGGCACTCGGTAAACACTCCATCATCTTTGACTGCTGACCTTGTACCAGAGAACAACAGGAACTATGAACTACTCTCTCCTCATAGTCTAGAAGAATCACTATATGTCCAACCCCTCTTCAAATAAGCACTGGACAAAACAGGGGCCCAGAATCCAGATTAGAGGTGTGGCCTCATTTCTGGACATTGTCCTAGGTGAGTCATGCTGTGTCGCTCTGTCACCATGGTGATACCCAGCAGTGAAGTGTAGGTCCTGGGCTGGGAGGCAGGAACCTGGGATATGGCATGTCACTGGCTCTGACTTGCTGGGTGACCTTGACTAAATCAGTCTCTCTTTGGGTCACATCTCAGCCTGTGTCTTTATCAGAAGGGTCAGTGCTCAGCAGTAAGATGGCCACTGGGACTTCCCCAGCACTAACAGCCTGCTTCTTGCCAGCCTCCTTCCACTCCAGCCTCCAAACGGGGAAATTAATCGAGTGTTCAGGTCTCTTCCCTTGCCAGGCACAGCCGAGCTTACTGGGAAATTAGGGTGACATTGGTGCAAATAATTGAGCGTCTTTCCCAAAATGGTCTTCAGGCCCCGTTGCTTTAGCTGCTGCTTAAATAGATGAGCTAATTAAGTTAACTAATTGCTCCCAGGGTCTAATATTTTTCAGTCACATGACCCAAGGAGACAACATTCCATGGCCTCTCTGCTGTCTGCATTCCTCCCACTGATGGGCCAGCTTCCTTCTGTGCTGGGGACTCAGCCACCGCACCCTGAACTCAGGCCAGCTCTTAGCAAAGCCTTCTACCTGCCTCTGTCCACAAAGCCTGCCTCAACTTACCTGCCAATTCCTCCGTCCACTCAGTGACTTACGGCTAATGCTTAGCTGAGGAGCCACTGATAAGCAAAAGCAAACGAGGCCTTGTCCTCACGGAGTGCTTGGCTTGCTTACAGAGGTGACACCAGCCACTGACCGCACACATAGTTACACGCATGCCTTTATATCTGTCATGGAACCAGTGATATAAAAAAATATGGGACAGTGCTATGCAACAAAGGGAAATCAAGGGGGGCTTCCTGGAGGAAGAAAGGCTTGCTCTGATTCGGAGGCTGGACAGATATTAACAGTACAGTGAGGAAGAAAGTGTATTGATGGCAGATTACACATGAGCAGTTCTCAACCTATGGGTCTCAACCCCTGTGGGGTTGACCAATCCTTTTTTTTTTTTTTTTTTTTT
>NC_034594.1:108963899-108970320 GCF_900095145.1 Mus pahari | reverse complement strand
CAGGGTTTCTCTGTGTAGCTCTGGCTGTCCTGGAACTCACTCTGTAGACCAGGCTGGCCTCGAACTCAGAAATCCACCTGCCTCTGCCTCCCAAATGCTGGGATTAAAGGCATGCGCCACCACTGCCCGGCTGACCAACCCTTTCATAAGGGTCGCCTAAGACCATTCACATACCAGATGTTTAGACTGCGATTCACAGCCGTAGCAAAATTACAGTCATGAAGTAGCACTGAAAATAATTTTATGGTTGTGGGTCACCACGACATGAGGAACTGTATTAAGGGGTCACAGCATTAGGAAGTTTGAGAGCCACTGTGCTAATAGCTGGATCGGGCTTTGGGGTTGGATTGGCTGTGAGGAGAGAGGAGGAGAAACATCAAGAGGTGCTGGAGAGGGCTGGAAAGATGGCTCACTGGTTAAGAGCACCAACTGCTCTTCCAAAGGTCCTGAGTTCAAATCCCAGCAACCACATGGTGGCTCACAACCATCCGTAACGAGATCTGATGCCCTCTTCTGGTGCATCTGAAGACAGCTACAGTGTACTTAGATACAATAATAAATAAATTAAAAAAAAAAAAAAAAAAAGCACTTAAAAAAAAAGAGGTGCTGGAGAAATGGTTCAGAGCAGACACAGTTCTTTCAGAGGACTGGAGTTAGATTCCCAGCACCCACATCAAACAGCCGACAACTACCCTAAGTCTAGACCTAGAGGGATCTGATACATCTGACCCCCGTGGGCCCCCTTACACACACAGACAAAACACATAACACATACTCATGACTTAAATAAGAAGAACATCATTTTTTTCAGAAGTAACTCCTAAGGTACTAGCTTGTGGTTGGACGACAGGCAGCAAGCACCTGGCCGCCTTGTGCTATTGTGCAAACTTAAGGGCAAAGGGGCTCTGAGTGTGTCCCACCCACACCTACCCCTCTCACTCTATACCCAGTGCACCCCTGGGATCCCAACTCAAAGAAGCTGAAGGCCCAAACCTGGGGCAGGGCCTGGACTTTCCCAGGGTCTATGAGGGGCTTACCCATGTGTACACTTCTGCACGTGTGTGCGCACGTGTGTGCGCACGTGTGTGCGCACGTGTGTGCAGACAAACACGTTCATATCCACATGTACACATCCCTACTCCCATACATACATACATGTACATACATATGTATGCACATGTGGAGACACACCACACAAAGCCTGTAATCACCTTGGCTGCCTTGAACAGCAGCTACTGGATGACTTCATTAGTGAGTCAGGAGGAAGCCGCTGACCCCCGCTGAGAGCCCTCGGGCTGGGTTTCCCTCAGCAAGCTCCCATCCCTTTTTGCCTTCCCTCTGGGCTCTCCAACCTGCTCTGCCCCAGCTGAGTGACCTTGGCTAAGCTGCCTTCTTTTCCTGCGGATAAAGGGACTGAAGAAGATGATCTCTTAGCGCCCTTTCAGCCCCGATGGTCCCTGGGTTTGAATCTCTAAGCTGGGATACTCTAAGTGGGTGGATGGA
This sequence comes from Mus pahari, assembly GCF_900095145.1. Taxonomy (NCBI): domain Eukaryota; kingdom Metazoa; phylum Chordata; class Mammalia; order Rodentia; family Muridae; genus Mus; species Mus pahari. The sequence continues at coordinate 108,968,817 of NC_034594.1, read as the reverse complement.
AAAGACATCCCCATCCCCCCCACCCCCCACCCCCCCACACACTTTTTTTATTTTGAGAGACTGCAGAGAGAATTAAGAGGGCCTCTCACTCTCAACAGGGCCCACAATGGACGTACGTGGGTCTTAACTGAAGGTTCTCTAAGTACAGGACACAAGGTAGGCGGCAGAGTTGTCCCCCAGCTTGAACCCTTATCTGCTCCTGCCCCCCCCACCCCCGAGATAACATCCCTACCTAAGTCTCTACTGTTGCTTCCTGAGTACTGCCTGGGCAGTCCAGAGTTCGGTGGCCTGAGAGCCGGAGCCCCCTCCCCCACTCTGGGCTTCAGGGCTGTGACAGCGGCTGCCTGAGGGGGCGAGGAGGCAGCAGCCAAGCTCGAGGAGAGTCCCTGCGCTCTGCCGGGCAGCCTGCATTTCAGCCGCACTGCAATGCAGTAGTCCTTTTTTTTTTTTTTTTTTTTTTTGGTTGTTGATGTTAGTTTTTATCCTAAAAGTCCTCATTTTCTAGGGAAATGTGAAGCCAAATGCTTTCAAAAGGGGGTGGCCAGATTGCCTGGGAATATGTTAACTGCTTTTCATCAGGGACACCAGCCTGTCCGTGAAGAACCCCTGGACCCTGCTCCTAGTTAGAGGAACAAGTAGCTGAAACAGCCAGGCACAGACTGAACATAAATGTCTGTTGAACTAGCGCACTTCTGAGCTTCCGGGTCCCTGGGGCTGGGGCTTCTCCACACAGAGCCTGGGAAGGGGCTGGGCTCACCATAGATCAATCACTCTTTCTCTTAATGAACCTTTGCAGCAGGTACAGTGCCTCCTTCTTTGGCAATACCAAATGCACTGTAAGCTGTATGGTTTGGGGAAGGGAGTGCATATGTAAGGACCCTCCTCCCTCCTGCATGCTTAGCCTGGGTTCATTTTCTTCTGGCCTTTTAAGTTTTACAATCAGGAACTACGGGGCTCTGTATTTCCTATTAGAAAGGCTATGACAGCCAGGCAACGGACAGAACGTGGGCCTGTCATCCCAGTTCCTGGCCAGTTGAGGCATAAGGATCATGAGTTCAAAGCCAGCCTGGGTTATATAGTAAGATTCTATCTCATAAATACAAACAAACAAATAAATAAAGGCGCTACGCTGAGTCAGTTATGAAAACAGTGTCAGAAGAACGGCTGGATTAAACCAGAAACAGACTTAGCATTGGTCTTGGCTCTTCTCATTCATCTCCCTCGGAGAAGGGTTTCCAGGGACTCTAACTGCAGTAGAGGGACACCCAGGGTCACTTAGCTGACAGAGCGCCACAGAAAGAGATGACGTAGATGCAAGTAGTTTCCACCTCAGAAAGGCTTAACAGACCCAGCTTTGTGCTGGTCCTCGGGTGACTGAGCTGAGTACAGGAGCTCTAAGTATTGAGAGGTCCCAAACTCTCGACTCACAACCTGGAAGGGCTGCGAGGGCCCCGTCTGCCCTTCTGTGATGTTTAGTCTCTCTCAGGCACAGATGGCTGTAGCTCAGGGGCAGCCGGGGTACAACGGAGCCAATCTGGGAAGAGCCCAGGGAGGAGTACTGCCAGTCGGCCCATCTGCCGAGCAGGTGACAGCTGCTGACATGTAAGGTGGGTTGAGGGACAGCCAGTCTGGCCCATAGGGTCAGGGCTGCTTCCTATAGGACCTTACCCCCAGCCCACAGACTTCCTCGGCACCGGGCCTAGCATGTGGGTCTTCATGAAAACAGACTGATGCCTGTCTGCAGAGAGAGGCTGCCCTCCCCCTCCCCCTCCCCCTCCCCCTCCCATGTGTCCATCAAAACAGGCCAGAGCACAAGGTCACTGCAGTGGAAATGACAGCTCTTCTCCCGAGGTCCAGACAAGAGGCTGAAGCAGGCTGAGGGTTAGCCGTGAAGGGATCACCGTCTAGGAATGCAGAAGTCAGATCAGGAAAAGCCCAACCCTCAACTGGACACCCTGACCCTGCTACCAGCTCACTGCTGTGACCTGAGGCAGAACAAAATGGCAACGCATGCCCTCAGTAAGCAGAGGCTACAACTAGCCCAGAATCTCAGAGAATGGAAAGAAATCCCTTTCCAGACAGCCGTACCCCACTGGCTCCTAGATTTTAAAAGGCATTAAAAACAAAAACAAAAAACCTTCTGGAATGTTCTATAAAATGCATATTACCAGGCTCAATTCCAGATTCAGTTGAAATAGGGGTTAAGTTCAGTCTTCCCTGAAGAGTCTGGGCTGGGAATCTATGGGCTGCATTTTGAAAACCATCACCCCAAAAGACAGGAGAGATGGTCCTGAGGCTACTGCCAAGGACTGCATGGGCATAGAGCCATGCTTGCAAGGAGCAGAACTCGGTCCCAGCTTCCCTTCCTCCAGCCTGTCACCCCTGCCATCGAGCATTCTGGTTTCCCCTGCCACGGTCTCACACTTCCGCATTCATTCTCTTCGCACTCATTTAGTCAATCAGCAAGCGCTCACTGAGCATGTACTATGTCTGACACTGTTTAACATGCTGAGGACCAACAGAGCAATTAGAAAGGACACAAAATGCCTCGCCAGGCTTGGTGGTGCATGCCTGTAATCCCAGTATTTGGACGGCTGAGGCAGGACGATCCCAGGTTCAAAGTCAGCCTGCCCTACGTAGCAAGACTCAAAACCTAACAAAGCGCCCTTGTCCTCATGGACCCTATAATTCATATATTGATTGGCATTCATTCATTAACTACCCACTTGCCAAACACTGTGCCAGACACTAAAGCTGGGTGCAAAGATGCTTGTCAAAGAAATCTAAGGGGGACCCTTAGGGGCCACCCACGCCCTGTGGCCTTTCAGGTCCACACCACAGACAGACACAACACAGGTACCAACAGGACAAATGTCAATCATCAGTAGGGGGTGGAGCTGAGTGGCTGAGGAGATCCCGGGGTCCCACCTTCTCTGAGCTAAGGATGCAGGCTCCTAACTTCTTCGGGTACTGCCTCCCCCACCTTCCAAAGCCACCTGCCAGTCTTGCCAACTGCAGTTCAGGAAGCACCTGGGCGAGATGGATGGCTTGGCCTTTCTCCCTGGCTCACTTACCGCCACTGCTGGGTACAAACCATTTCTTCTCTCCCGCATCCAGCTCTGTCCCTTTGTATAATTCTATGCTTTATAATTACATGTGAGGGTAAGCTAATTCCCCCAAATGTCGCGTCAGGCCATCGATAACATTCCCTCATGGCCACCCTGCACCGTTCTGCAGCCCTCAAGCAGCCTGGCAGGGAGAGCCGGCCCACGGCCTCAATTTTTCATGCCAAGCCCGCATCCATCACTAACCTGGCAGCTCCGCCTTGTGCTCCAAGGGGGCAGGTGTTCAAAGAGGATGCTCGGCAGGTGCTGGCCTGCTCCACCAGCCCTGCCAGACTGAGTGCTTACTGGAAATTTTTAAATGTATTTCTCAGTGCTGGGAACTGAATCCAGGGCCTCACGCTTGCTGAGCAGGTACTCTACCACTGAGATGCACTGTACGTGCAGCCTCTGGAGGGTTTGCAGGCACAAAGGGAGGAGCGTGGTTTGTAAATAGGGCAGTGTGCCAAAGAGGCCCCGATTTGCTCAAAGTTGGCTGCAAAAACGAGTCATTTCTTTCACCTACTTATTCAATCATTAATTTACCTGGCAAACACCTTGAGAGTGCTCCATGCACCAAAACTGCATTTATCGCTGGACATATAATAATGACAAGATGGTGTCTGACCTCAGGCTGGTCCCACTCCAGGGAGGAGACACACATGACCACTCCACAGGCAGATACAACACGAGTACCAACAGGACACATGTCATTCATTCGTAGGGGGTGGAGCTGAGTAGCTGAGGAGATCCTGGGGTCCCACCTTCTCTGGGCTGAGAATGTGAGCTCCTAACTTCTTCAGTCACGTGCCAAGTTCACCATGGGATGTGCCCTGTGGTCCCAAATATAGGCTTTTGGATGACACAAGGCTGTGTTTGATGGTTAGCTCAGACCTAAGTATCTAAGGTAAAGTCAAGCCAATCAGAAATTCAAGATTGGGACCACGTAAAGGTGCTTGCCATCAAGCCTAACCCCAGAACCCCCAGAATAGAAGGACAAATCCCTGAAAACTGTCCTCTGACACTGTGGCACATGCACAACCCAACCACACATAGTAACATCTAAAAAGAATGCTAAAGCTGTCCAAACGCCAGGAGTACTATGTAGTGGTAGCAAGCCTTTAATCCCAGCACCCAGGAGACAGAGGCAAAGAGATCTCTGTGAGTTCAAGGCCAACCTGGTCTACATAGTGAGTTTCAGGACAGCCAGTGAAAGTTTCAGCTACACAGTGAAAGGTTTGTCTTGAGAAAAACCAAAATAAAGGAAGGAAAGAAGGAAGGAAGGAAGGAAGGAAGGAAGGAAGGAAGGAAGGAAGGAAGGCAGGCAGGCAGGCAGGCAGGCAGGCAGGCTGGCTAGATAAATGAGTTCCAAGTTGGCTTGGGCTACAAACGACCCTGTCTCAGATAAAATAATAATAGCCAAGTGTCTGGCACACAGTGGGTAATTGTCTAATCCCAGAGGCAGTGGTGCCAGGATGGAGAGGGAGTGCTTGCTCTTTGCCCATGGAAGGAGACAGCAGCAGGCCATGGTAGAGGTCCATGGATATGCACTGTATGCTAGCCGAGTCACTGAACTCTGCTTGGCACCAGCTCTGGCACAGTTCCTCTTACATACTCCCTTTGAATACCAGGAACATGGGTATGTAAACAAAGAGTGGTGGCCAAGTTACCACTGGCCACTAGCCCACCAATGAGTGGAAGGATTCTGTAGTGGTTCAAGTGAGAATAGGTTCATATATTTGAATGCTGCCTGCCTGCTGCCTGCTGCCTGCCTGCCTGCCTGCTGCCTGCCTGCCTGCTGCCTGCCTGCCGCCTGC
>NC_034594.1:108949407-108960873 GCF_900095145.1 Mus pahari | reverse complement strand
CTGCCTGCCTGCCTGCCTGCCTGCCGCCTGCCTGCCTGCTGCCTGCCTGCCTGCCGCCTGCCTGCCTGCCTGCTGCCTGCTGTCTGCTGCCTGCCACCTCATGCCCCTCCCCCCACGACAGTCAGGAACTAAACCTCTGAAACTGTAAGCAAGATTCCCAATTAAACGCTTTCTTTTGTAAATTGCCTTAGTCATGGTATTTCAGCAAGAGAACACCACACACACACACACACACACACACACACACACACACACACACACACACACATAGCTCTGTAGACCAGGCTGGCCTTGAACTCACAGAGATCTGCCTGCTTCTGCCTCCCAAGTTCTGGGATTAAAAAAGTGTGCCACCACCGCCTAACTAAGCAGAGTTTTTCATAGATACCAAAGAAACAAAGAGACCTTAAGCCACCTGTTTGTCCCTGGAAGAGTGTGCCATTTGATCTTAGAGGTGGGCTGTAGAAGCCATTCCCTTAGCAGGAAAGTGGCCCTGTGCTTGGGTTTGCAGGCAGACCTGGCAATCCTTTCCCACAGGCACAGTGAGGTCCCCTGCAGTTCATCTGCTCTCCAGCCCTTGCTGGTCCTTTCCACTGTTGGCTAGGTGCCCCCACTGCATACATCCCATACACGGCAGTCCTGGGCTGTTCATCGGGTTTCTTTCCATGGCTTTTCCCATCACACCCTGTGTCAGTTCATAGCTCACGGTCTGCTCTTGGGGGCATCTTTATGAGAAGGACCCTCATTACAAACATTCTTAAATGCTACATAGGATTGGGAAAGCGTCTGTGAGTGCCAACATTTATGAACATGCTACAGTCTCATTCTGCCTATTACACCTGGGACTATAGGGGTTCTGTGTCCCGTTCTTGAAGTTATTTTAAAATGAAACAGGATATCATGCTATTTGCTAAGTGTTTCAGTATAGCTTTCTGCCTTAAAGGCCGCTGGAAGCACGTCCCTCCTTCACAGCACAGCGCCATCTTGTCTTGAATACTCAGATTCCACACTGGAAGAATTCACAGCCAAAGACCCCTAAAGGGATCAAAATGCCTTCTTAAAGCTTCTTTTAACTGTGAGGTGTGGTCACACACACCTGTAATCTCGACACTTGAGAAGCAGGAGGCCCAGGGCTAGCCTGGTCTACAGTGTGAATTCTACACTAATCAGGGCTGCTGAGTGAGAGCCTGTCTCAAGACAAACAAGAAAACAAAAACCTTCCCCAGTCCACACATTACTTTTGGTTGTTGGATCCATCATGTTCCTTTGACTCTACAAGATTCTTTCCGCCGTTTCGTCTTGCTTTCTTGAAGACAGTGTCTCCTGTAACTAAAGCTGGCCTTGAATTCACTATGTAGCTGCTCCTCCTGTCTCCTCCGGCCAAGGCTGAGATTACACGTGTGCATCCACACACCCAGCCTCCCTCTCCCTTTTCATATCACTGGTTAAGTGGGTGAAACAGATCATTTGTCCTGCACATGCGGTCCCACAATCTGACCCCCATCTGTGTGCTTCTGCCCCCTTACTCAGCTCCTCCTGTTTCCTGCAAACTCATGGTTAGTCCTAAAGACTCAAGTCCAACCTCATCCAACACCTTATCTCTTCATTCACCCTTCGTGTTCGTGCTGAACGCCCCTGTCAGTACCCCACAGACTTAGCTACTGCTGTGAAACCTCTAACATTCCCTCTTCTCTGGCTGTTTCCCTGTCTCACTCTTCATTTCTTTCTTTGTACCTAGAACATCACATTCTAAATTATATTTTATTAATTGAGAATTGTATACAATACATTTTGATCATGTTTGTCCCATCGGCCTCCTGACCCAATTGCATATCTTCTCTCTGTCTTTAAACCCACCTAGTACAGTCAGTGTTGTTCAAATGTTCTCAGGTGTGGGGCCAATCCCTTCAGCATGCTACGCCTACCAGCGGTCACACCCTAGAATTAAAAATGGCTCTCCATCTCCCAGCAGCTATCAGTGTTCCTCAGCTAGTGGTAGGATGTAATGACAACCTCCCTCCCCTTTATGGTGGAACGTTTGTCTGGCTGGAACTTGTATACATCTTGTGCACGCTGGCACATCCTCTGTGAGTTGCATGTGTATTTGCCCTGTTGTGTTTGGGAAAGCATTGTTTCCCTGTAGTCATCTACCTCCTCTTCCATGACGATCCCCAAGGCTGGGGTGTGGGGTAGATACCCCTTTTAGGGCTGAGCACAGAGCAGTCTCCTACTCTCAACACGCTGACCAGTTGTGGGACTCTGTGTTAACTGCCATCTACTGCCAGAAGCAGCTCTCTGCTTAGAGTTGAGAGGCATACTGATGCAATATGGCGCAAACATTATAGAACTAACCAATCACTTTCTGCTTTGATTGAAGGCCCACTCTGTGAGAGAGATACCATAACTGACACCATTATCATTATCTGTGCCTCAACAGGTTATAGACCCTAAGGGAGAATCTACTACTATTATTCTGTTAAATGGCCATAGTATTTAAAGGACATCTGATGACTTCTTGTGACACACACAGATTAGTGCAGAGCCTCTTTGTTTCATTAAGCTCCTTTATTTGTATAAACTGGGGCTGGGAAGAAAAGGCCAACCTTGGTATTCCAACTGCCTCAGTTTCTAACACAGTGCCTGGCACATGCTAGGGCATTTCACCCGTGTCGGGACAGACAGGATAGGGATATGGGAATCTGACAAAAGTTTTAGAAACTTCTTCGGTTGGGATTCTGGGTATATATAGCACCAGCACACAAAAGCCAGAGCAGCAGGAACCCAGAAAGAAAAGAGAGCCTGCTTCTTGCAGGAATATACATTGAGAGGTATAGGTCCCTTCTCAAAAGCTTTCCAGGATCCCAGCTGCCTGATCTGCTCTCCCCTGCTGCCTTCCATGTGCAGGCTGCGTTATCTATGCCCTAGCCTTACAGATGTGGGACTCAAGGCAGGAGTCTCATCTCCATCAGTGCTAGGGAGTGGCTGGGCAGCGTGCCGGCTACCTGGGCATATAGTCTTCCACTTTATGTGTTGCCCTTTTCCCCAACACAGGTGGAAATGGTGAACCGACTCGTCATGTGAACCCAGGCTTCCCTAAACAGGGGGTGTGAGTAAACGGGGGGGGGGTAGAGGAAGAGAAGGATACCCCAGTCCCTTTCTAATCCCCTAAGAGGTTCCTAGGGGGTTGGGGACTTAGCTCAGGAGTAGAGGGTTTGCCTAGGAAGACAGCCCTGGAAAAACCTAGCCCCAGGCTCCTTATCCTGGGCTACCCTTAGCTGGAATGGAGGTGGCTCGGCCTAGCCAAGTCCTACTTAGGTTTCCTGAGAGCGTATGACAGCAGCAGGTACCAATTGTCTTCCCTGGCCCTGTTTTTGCCTTCCAAACTGCATTGAAGTACAATCACAACATATAATAACATACTTGTTTGAGGACTGGAGAGATGGCTCAGAGGTTAAGACCACTTACCTCCAAAGGACTGGGGTTTGGTTCCTAGCGCCCACGTCAGACAACTGAAACTACCTGTAACTCACGTTCCAGGGGATCCAACACCCTCTGGCATCCACAGGCACCTGCACACACAGCACACATAGGCCATACCATGTGCACACATACACCAATAAGTATATATGTGTGTGTATACTTATATACAGGTATATATATACATATATGTATGTGTGTGTGTGTGTATGTGTGTGTGTCCATTTAATGAGTTATTGGTAAATGGCCACTTTATCACCTCAGTCAAGAAGTACAGCATTATTGTCACCCAGCTTCCTCATACCCTCTGTCCCCACACACCTCATTCCCAGCACTCTCCGGTTACCACTGAACTGATTTGGTTTTTTCCTAACCCTGATTCCATTTGCCTGGATTTGCCTTGTTTTGTTTTATTTCTGGAGATAGTCTCCAGTAGCCCAGGCTGGCCTTGAATTCACTATGGGTTAAGTCTGTCCTTGAGCTCCTGGTCCTCCTGCCTCTACCTCTGAAATGCTGAGATTACAGGGGTGAGCACCACCACGCCCACCTACCTTTGCAGTCTGGAACTGCCCTGTAAATGGAACCATACAATCTGCACGCCCCTGGCCCCTGGGCCGCTGCCTTGGGTGCAGCAGGATTCCTTTGCAAATTTATCCACACAGTTCCAGGGACTAATGTTCCAGGGTCAGTTCCAGTTCCTGCTTCTTATTGCTGAATATATGCCTCCTATGGGTGGCAACTAAATTTAAGATTAAAATACTTTGAAAGCTATTCATATATATCTGCTCTATTCTTAGACTTCTTAAAAAATATGTATTTGTTTGTTTATTTCATGTATGTGAGTACTTCAGACACACCAGAAGAGGGCATCGGGTCCCCATTACAGATAGTTGCGAGTCACCATATGATTGCTGGGAACTGGACTCAGTACCTCCTGAAGAGCAGTCAGTGTTCTTAACCGCTGAGCCATCTCTCCAGCCCATCCGCTCTGTTCTTATTCTTCCCACCCACAGTATCCTAAGAAACTTTATTTGTATTCTTCAAAGTTCATTTGTCCCTAGAACGGAAGTGCAAGTGGGGGGGGGGAGTAAATCAAGAGACGAGGAGTTGAGGCTGGGGTTCCAGTGGGAGAGTGTTTGCCGAGTGTGCAGAAGTCCCGGCTAGCATTCCCAGTACTCAGCACCACAGAAAATTAGGCATGGTGATGCAAGCCTGGAATCCCTGCACTCGGGAGGTAGAGGCAGGAGGGTCAGAAGTTCAAGGTCATCCTCAACTACACAGTGAGTCCAAGGCCAGCCTGGATAACATGAGACCCTGTCTTAAAGACAGACAGACAGACAGACAGACAGACAGACAGACAGACACACACACACACACACACACACACACACACACACACACAATGGGGGGTGAGAGAAGAAGAGAAACAGAGAGAAGGAAGAAGAGAGAGCGAATAAGAGACTGAGACCATTTGCTTTCATGTCTTATGTAAATATGAGATCAAAGGTCCTGTCCCGTCTAGACACTAAACATATGTCTTTTTGAGCATTCTGATTTTCTTTCAGAATGCTATCTCCAGCAGTTTTACTGATTTTTACCAAAAAATAAAAATAAAAATAAAAATAAAAAAATAGCAGCACCTCTTCCATACCAATTCTACTTGATCGAGGTCCTTCCTGAGGGCACTTGTCAGGGAGCTGGCAGATGAGCTTGTGACTGTGTGTCCGTCCACACTGGACCAGGGCCACCCAGAGAAGAGCTAGCTTTCCTTTCTCTGCTCCAGAAAGGACCCAGTCACCTGAAAAGGCGTTTGCGGTGCAATCCCAGCAGGCTAGAGAGGACCATCGCCTCAGGAGTGACCTCTGACCTCCTCATTCTCTCCTCTAGGGGTTCTTTAGGACCTGTGGTGGTGACAGGGGTAGGGTAGGGCCCTCAAAGTCCCTTCTCTCCCCAACTTGTTCCCTCTGTCTTATCTTTCTTCCTAGTTGAGCACCAGTACAAAGCGTATATTTTGTTATCTGTGGTATTTATTGAACAGAATTTTAGGTTCATAATTGTTAATGTTAGAAGTAGATAAAATGGGAACTAATTCATTTCATTAAAGAGCCAAGTAAATAAGTTTGTCAGCAGCTCTCCAAAAAAAGCTACCTATGTTGTCACAATGCCAAGCCACGAATTTAACTTAAATTTCCCTAGCGATCTAACACTTCAGTGTGCTTCGTCAGCAGAAGCTAGAGCCAGCCTGCTTGTCAAAATGCCACAAATCTAAGTACCAGGAAAAGTTTCCCATCCAGGAAATTGGGACAGTCTCTATCTCACAGTGTGGTCCCTGCTGGCTCAGGACTCCTAGGGTTCTCTCTGTGTCCAACACATGAATAAAGGGGAGGGCTTCAGGACCAACAGTGGAGGAGGTACCTGGGCATGCCCAAGATACACTCTGACATACCTTCAATCTCTTGGGCTGAGAACAGCGTGCTCCCAAAGCCATGAGTTTAACATTGCTAGAATCTCAGCCCATAGTCTTGACCATGATGTGTGTGCATGTCTGTGTATGTGTCTGGACATGTGTGTCTATGTGTCTATATGTGTTGGTGTATGTGTACATATGTGTGTGTTTGCTTGTCTATGTCTGAGTCTATGTGTCTATATGTCTATATGTATCTATGTGTGTGTCTGTTCATGTATCTGTGTGTGTATGTCTGTTCATGTATCTGTGTGTGTATGTCTGTGCATGTATCTGTGAGAGAGAGAGAAAGAGAAAGAGAGAGAGAGAGAGAGAGAGAGAGAGAGAGAGAGAGAGAGAGAGAGAGTGATTGGAAAGACAAAACCCACTCCAGGTAAAGGGAATTATTGACTAATAGATTGATTATTAGAAATGAAGAAACTGTCAGAGAAGAGCCAACCCAAAGAAATGCAATAGCAGAAACACATGCTCACCTTAGTACTGGAGGGAGGCAGGAGGCAGTCAGGTCAGGACGCGCAGATACAGGGAGCATCTAGGAACTGGAGACACAGAGGTACAGCTGCACCAAAGAGGCAGCTGAAGAAGGCTAGGACAGGACGGGATTCTGATCCCAGCCCCTACAGTGTGTATAGGCTGGGACAGGAAGGGATTCTGATCCCAGCCCCTACAGTGTGTATTTGTGGCCCCAAATACTCAGCACCCCATTGGCCTGAGAACTTGGGGAACAAGGTCTCCTGTAATCAATCAAATCCAGGTAGGAGAGAGGAGACAAAGAGCCAGGGACCACAGTGCCAGTGTGTCTGTTTGTGTAAGTGCTTCCAGGAAGAGGCGGTGATGCTGTGCTGTGTCGTGTTCACTGGAAACACATCCCATGCAAGCCCCTAGCTGAGCCCTCAGCAGGCTTCCTGGTAGTTTTGGCCGCTCCCCCACCAGCTCCCCCACCAGCTCTCCCACCTGCTCCCCCACCTGCTCCCCCACCAGCACTGTCAAAGCCCCATCGAGTAGCAGGACAGAAGTGACACAAGGAACCTTTTGTGGGAACCGAAGAGGTGTGATTTGACACGTACTAACCTACAAAGGCACAACTGCTACTCACAGTCACAGACACAACTGTCTGCTCACATCCGTCTCCATACTCAGATACACGTACAGAAAGCTATACCAAAGACACACAGCACCTGCCTTAAATTTTTCCTCTCATGTAGTCTAAACCCCTCAGGTATGCTGTGGGAGACAAATGGGCCATACACATGAAAGTGCTTTAGGAAGTTTATAACATATCACTCAAGCAAACACTAAAACATCACTGAGATTGTGCTTCCATTCTGTATTTAGTTATGAGTGGAAATTGAGAGTGATGTCTGTGGGTAAAATTGTAAAATTTACAAGGCCAGAGCCCGGGACAATGAGGACTCAGTCCTTGGAGAATTTCTGCAAGGCAGATGCTTCTTCGCCCACTTTCAAAGGAAAACCGGTAAATAAGTTTGCACGAGATTGCATGGGTGCTGTGGCCCAGAGCTGGGTTTGAGGCTGGAGTCTGTCTGACTCCCCATGCCTCACTGGTCAGGGCATCTGTCACAGACAGGGCAGGCAAAGCCCTGATGGAAGGTGTCTTAGGGTTTCATTGCTGGAAAGAAACACCGTGACCAAGGCCACTCTTATAAAGGCAAACATTTCATTGGAGCTGGCTTACAGGTTCAGAGGTTTATCCAATTATCATCATGGCTCAGAAGCATGGGGTTGGGCAGGCAGACTTGGTGCCGGAGGAGCCAAGAGACAGGCAGGAGGAGACTGAAATTCCACTCTGGGCGGAGCTTAAGCATAGGAGATGTCCTCAAGCTTAAGCATAGCCCACCTCCACGGTGACACACTTCCTCCTCCAAGGCCATACCTCCTAAAGGTGCCACTCCCCACGGGTCAAGCATTCAAACACATGTGTCTATGAGGCCAAACCTATTCAAACCAGCACAGGAAGCATCAACCTGGGGACTTGATAGCCTTCGTTTTGAAGCCACATGCATTTCTTGAAGTAGACACCAACCAAAGGCTGAGTGGGTACAGGGAGGGGGAAGGGAGACCTGCGGCTCATTTTTAATCTAAGATTTAGGGAGATGTGGCTGATTCTGAGAATTTGGGGTTCACTTAACACATTCATTGTACATCAATTCCACACAAGTCGTGAAAACACTACGCCCAAGCCGCTCCTAACACAGAAAGAGACTGGCAGTCATGGCGCTGGTCAGTCTCTGGGACTCTTTAGACAGGGTACTTCTTAGAGGTCCCAGCTGATGTGTAATTCTTGCCTTTACTAGATGGTGGAACCATAGCTGTGTAGAAGAAATGATACTTGACTCTCTCATTCGGTCAACTCACAGAGATGCTGCCATCTCTCTGGTGCCATGCATCATGGCTGCTATGGGTCCAGGACCCCGCCAGCAATGAGATCACATGCTGCCCAAGCATTCAGCAGCTCCCACTGACTCCCCAACATGTGATCTCGGGGGAAATGGCTCATCACAAGCCAAGAGAGAAGAGAAGAGAGACCCTAAGAACACCCCTCCTAAATAGGAGCCCACACTAAGGAGTTCCAGTGTCTAGGACGATGCTCGATGTCAGATTAGCCCTCAGCAACTTAAGAAGTCCCAGAGGACCCCACCTAAGCTTGGGGAGCAGGCAGAAGGGACTAGAACACACTGCTGTCCTCAGGAACCAAGACTAGAAGGGGCAGAGGCAGGATGAGAGACGAGAGGAAGGGTGAGTAGCCATCCCTTTAACTGCTCTGAGGTACAATTAGTCTGGCTGGCGGACAGTGAAGTTCCAAGGTGCTAAACTATGGCATCCCCACCCCAGTCCCTAACCTGCTTTCTCCAGGAATCAATGCTTCCTTCAGTCACTTACTGTGTAGACAATGAAGGGGAAGGGGGAAAGAGGACACTACATTGGGCACTAAATCAAGATTAATGAAGTCCCTGCTAGGATTAATTACTGTACTCCCTGAGAGCTGGGAACAGAATGTGGCCATTTCCATCCATAATGTCCAATGCTAGCTCTCCCCAGCATGGGTGGGATGGGATGTGTGACTCGCCCTCTGCCTACCTAAGATCTGCAAGCAGCTGCAAAGGCCGCAGTATGTCAGGGAGGCTCCTCCCACAGCCCCAGTCACCACTCTGCACTGAGCCCATCCTTCAAGTGTCCTCGGCTCTATGATCAGCACAGGCTGACTAGTCAAGCACAGAGGTGGCGTCCCCTTGATGAGACAAGAGAAACAACTTGCCAATGACCTGTGATGGCAGCCAACTTCAAACGTGGCTCTCCAGATGAGCCTCCTATTTCTGGATCCTAACTCCATCCTCACCAGGGCTACTCAGGATCTGGGGGCTATTGGGGTCACAGTCTGTCACCTGGTCCATGCTGAGGTATGTGAAGCTGGTCAGAGGACCACTCCAGCTGAGTGTAGCTGGTGGCCTGCCTGTAAGTCCAGCACTCAGGAGACTGAGGCGGGTGAGCTATGAGTCCCAGGCCAGCTCATGCTGTGTAGTGAGTTCCAAACCAGCCTGGGCTATATAACAAGACAGAGACAAAGAAACAACCGGAAGAGAGCCATGTGATAAACAACTCACCATTTCTGTCAGCCATCAGCTGATCCAATGAGCAGTTAGATCAGAGAAAGAAACAGGTGGTACCCATTCGACTCCAGTAAGTTTTACACCACCCCTATAGATGCCCAACCAGTGTGATAAGAGTTCTCTTTTAGGAAACAAAGTCAAAACTGCCTATAACTCCCACTCTAGGGGATCTGACACCTCTGGTCTCCACAGGCACCTGTATTCGTGTGCACATACTCTCTGCACACATGTACACATAATTTTAAAAAGTAAAATAAATCTTTAGAAAATATTAATATAGTAATTTAAATGGAAAAAGCCAATAAATGTGGTTTAGCCATAGAGCATGTTCCTAGACTCTGGGTTCATGGAACAACACACACACACACACACACACACACACAGAGGGGGGGGAGGAGAGAGACAGACAGAGAGAGAGACACAGACAGACATACACTCGGAATTCTCTAGGGGAAGACAACAAATGATTCATCCAAAACAGTGTCTAGCAAAACCTTGGTGGTGCACACCTGTGATCTCAGCCTGCTGATGGCCAAGACTTCAAGGTGAGCCTGGGCTACAGGGAAAGAAGAAGCCAAACAGTGCTTAGCACAAGGTTAAAGACAATCCAGAGCTGGGCTCATTGACTCATATCTGTAATCCCAGGACAAGGGAGGCTGAGATGGGAGGATTGCCTCAAGGCCAACCTGGGCTACATAGTGAGTTTGAAGCAAGCAAGGGCCACATAGCAGGACCCTATCCATCCCCTGCCACAAAAAAAGGAAGGGAGGAAGAGAAGGAAAGAAGAAAGTTAAAGGTATGGGGACCCTCTAGGTGCCTTTAGGAAGACAGGGCAGGAATGGAGATAACATGAACCTCACAGAGACGTGTGTACTTTGGTCAGTAGATACTGACAAGAAAACAACTGTGATGTAAAAAGCCAACATTGAAAAATTCAGTAGGAAAACAAAAGATGTCAAAAGTGCCACACGTCCTCTTCAAACAATAAAGCTCCCACTAAATGTGATGCTGTGGACTAAATGTCTCCCTAAAATCTAGGTTGCACCCTTACTGTTTGGGGCTGGGAGCTTTGAGAGGTAATTAGTTTAGACCAGGTCATGAAGACATCCTCGTGCTGGTCCTGTACCCTTACATGAAAAGACATGGAAGGGCTGGGTGTAGCTCAGGGGCATGTCACTGACTTGGCTTGCCTTGTATTCACAGACCCTGGGTTCAATTCCAGGCACATTAAAAACAAAATTTCTAGGGCTGGAGAGGTGGCTCAGTTATTAAGAGCCGCTGGCTGTTCTTCTAGAGGACCTAGGTTCAATTCCCAGCACCCACTCATAACTGTGGCTCATAACTGTCTCTAACTCAAGTTCTAGGGGATCGGATATCCTCTTCTGGTAGCCTCAAGCGCAAGTCACACACGTGGTATGCAGCCATACACTCATAAACATGCATACACATAACACATATTTTTAAAAGTTAAATTAAGTGCTTTCTGAAAACAGTGGCAAAAACATGGCAGGTATAGAATAAAGAGTAAAAGACGCAAAGGATTCTGTGAAAAAGAAAATACATATTTAATCAGAATTATAATACAGGGGGGCAGGAAGCAGTGATCCAAGGTAATTTATGAGGAGAGAAAGGCTGAAAAGGCTTCCAGAGGTAATAAAGTATATCAACCTATACATTTAAAAAAATGCCAACAAATCCTAAATAAAAATTCATCTCTAGACACATCATCTCAGAACTGAAAAAAAACTAAGAAAGCCTTCTGTCCACCATAGAGCCACCTTCAGAGGACAGCCCAGGCTCCTTGAGTCTTGCCATCCAGCTGTGTGCCCACCAGTCTTGCCATCCAGCTGTGTGCCCACGAGTCTTGCCATCCAGCTGTGTGCCTACCAGTCTTGCCAT
>NC_034594.1:108935514-108949227 GCF_900095145.1 Mus pahari | reverse complement strand
TCTTGCCATCCAGCTGTGTGCCCACCAATCTTGCCATCCAGCTGTGTGCCCACAAGTCTTGCCATCCAGCTGTGTGCCCACCAGTCTTGCAATCCAGCTGTGTGCCCACCAATCTTGCCATCCAGCTGTGTGCCCACCAATCTTGCCATCCAGCTGTGTGCCCACCAGTCTTGCCATCTAGCTGTGTGCCCACCAGTCTTGCCATCCAGCTGTGTGCCCACCAGTCTTGCCGTCCAGCTGTGTGCCCATGTATAAATGAATGAAAACTTTCTTCACTTCCTCGCCTGACATCTGGGCCCATGGTTGGGAAGCAGGGAGCTGAAAGACTTTCTGTGATGAAGAACTGACAAACGAGCTGTCACACAGTGTAGACACGGGCCTAGATTTATTAGACACTAATACATCACTGGAGGCAGGAATTGAATGAGCCATACATACTATTCATCCTTGCTTAGAAACTGAAATGAGATGTCTTCTAGACTAAACAGTGGGCTGGTCATGGAGGACTGGGTGTGGCAGGTTAGTTTCTGTGATGAGACTCATACGTATAGGGGCAAGTGAAGGGGCTGGTTAGAGGGTGCAGTGGGGAAAAGTACTTGCCGCCAAGCCTGATGACCCGAGTTCGATCCCTGTGACCCACATGGCAGAAGAGGAGAACTGACTCCCACAAGTTGTTTTCTGACTTCCACAGATGCACTGCAGCATAGGCACACACACACACACACACACACACACACACACACACACTTATTTAAATGTAAAAACACAATGTTTTTAAGTAAGTGAAAAGCTGGGAATGTGGCTCAGTGGCAGGGTCAGTCCCCAGGGTCAAGGTTTTTAAAAAAGAGCTGGACATGGTGTTGAACACCCATAATCCTGGCACTCAGGAAGCTGGGGCTAGCCTGGTCTATACAGCAAGATTCTGTCTCAACAAAAAAAATAGTAAGTGAAAATAAACAATGATATAATAAAACCACAGTCCTCAGACATCAGTTACATGCAAGAAAGAGTCATCAATTTATATCTAAATTCATTACAAACAAACCAAAAACATATCAACTTTCATTTCTATCCTCTAGAAACTGTTTGAGTGAGTTCAATTCAAGGGTCACTTTCCTCTCAGAAAGAACCAAACAAGACAGATGCCTCTGCATTGCAAAGACCAATGCTCACCCCTATCCTGCGGAGGAGGGATAGCTGTCTGCAGTCGACAGGACAAATCACTCAAGGAGGAGGCCATAGTTACCTTGGGAAGCCCTCAAGGTGGGAGCCACACTCTATCCCTCGCCCGCTCCGGCCCTTCCCAGATTTACTACTCTGGCTCCACTGTTGCCAGCTGCTGCAAGTTTTCCAGCCTTTAATGCGTTTTCTACATCTGTACAGGATTTATTTGAGGCCGAGAGATTTATTTAGCACATTCACGCTCAGCAGAGGGGACAATCCCTTGCGGAGCTCTGATCTCATTTGCAGTTAGGCAGCTGCGTGCAAGTGCTTGGCTGATGGGCAGCAGGTATTGGCTGCTGATTCCTAGCAGGAGTGCCGGGGCACATTTTACACAGACGTGAAGCTTGAGGGTGACACGGGCAGGCAGGTGGGCAGGTGAGTGTGTATTTCGGGCGGAGAGATGTATGAATCTGAACACATGATAGCAGAAGTGTTGTTTTCCACAAGCCCAGATGTCAGCTTGACGATGAGCATCTGTGTGAGAGTCTGTGCACACAAACGCAGGCGTGGACGCTGTGGTAGCCTGTGTGTGCGGGGGACCACGCAGGTTCACATCCTCACCCATAGCCACGCTGCTGACAGAGCACCAGCCATTGCCAACCATGCTACTCTTCAGAAACAGTGAACAAGGCACCTCTCCTCAGCTGAAAACGAGCCAGAAACTCCAAAGGGCTCAGTGGGAAATGCTAATCCCATGCTCTGACCTCTTGGTCCCTCCTGCCTACCTTGTGGATCATAGCTCCAAGTCCTCGGCCTTCAGACACTAATCTGGTGACATGGATACTCCTTGTGTGTCACCTCTATCCACCATGCTGGTTTCTGCCAGGGCCAGCCTGACAGGTCCCCCACCCCACCCCGCAGGCCTTTCATACTTCATATCCTCTGTATTGAGCTCTCCACTCTCAAGTGTTTCCTCCAAGAAGCACAACTCCTCCTCACAGCTGCCGGCTTCAGCTACTCCCATCACCCAGGGCTCTCAGAAACCACCCTGCCCAGATACTCTTTCTTTTTTCTTTGTAAAGATGCATTTATCTTTAGTTTATGTGTATGTGTGTTGACCTCATGTGCATCTGAACATCACACGCATGGAGTGGGCCAAAAGAGAACATCCAGTTCCCTGGTAAAGTGGAGTTACAGAGGATTGTGGGGAGCCACAGGAGTGCTAGGAATCGAACATGTGTCCTCTAGAAAAGAAACCAGTGTTCTTAATTGCTGAGTCATCTGTCCAGCCCCATCTGTCTTTCTTTCCTTTTTCTTGTATTTCCTTTAATCCCCATATACTAGTACAGTGTTAGACAACAAACCCAAGGTCCTGTGCATACTACAAAAGATTCTTTTTACCCCTGAGCCACATCCCAAGCCCCCTGTTCAGCCTTTGTACCTTGATGGGTTTTGTTGTCTCACTATGTCTGCTGGCGCCTCTTAAGAGAAAGCACAGAATCTAGGCCATCACCTTCCTGTTTATTACCGGGTCCCCAGAGCAGCTCTGTGAGAACCTGTTAAATGAGGATAGCTTATGCGATATGCACAATGTACATTAAGAAAAAATAGGATGCTATGAATATCTGAGCATGTTGGGCACATGAATTAGAATGAGTCTGAGGACCACACAGTCAACCTACAGTCATCCATTCAGCCAACGACTGCTTCTCATCTACCGTGTGCCTTGCACGCTAATCAGCTCTGCTCTCAGAAAACTTCTAGAGCAGTAGAGGAAATAACAAATAGCCAGAGTCATGCAGAGGCACAAACACAGAGCTAGGACAGGACTTGACGGAGGGTCAGGTAGAGTTGAAGGCTTGGCAGAGAATCTCCAGAGGGCTTGACGCTGGGACAAGCTGGCTTTTGCACATCCAGCTCCCCCTCGTGTGTTCACACTCACTCCAGCTCCTAAAGTCCAGCTAGAAGCACTCCTAGCTTTCAGAATCAAACACATGTACTCACTGTATTTTTCTGGTCTCCCTGCATCTCCCACTTCCTCTGACCACCCCTCACCCGAGGCAGTCGGGTAAACGAGCTTACACCACCTAGGGGCCAAAGGACAGCTCTCCACCTGACCAGCCTAGGTGCCTGACCAGCCATCGCTCATGTCTCTCCAGACACACATAGATGCTTTCCATCTCTGCCTTCAGTCTGGCATAGCACTTTGGGCAGAGCCAGCTGTGCCTCCTTCACAACCAGGGAGACTGCACACATGCCCTCAGCTCATGCCCCCTCCCACCGAACTGCAACCTCCAGAGCAGGTCCAGTTTCACCAAGCTTCTGCTTTCCCACCCCAACAGCCGCTGCCCAGGTGTCCAGGCAGAGGTCCAAGCCATGGATGCCCACCTGATCCCTTTTCCACTCAGTTCAGAGTCTGATGTTGTCCAACTTGCGCCATCAGTGTGTGGTTAGTGAATCCGATGGATGCTCTTTGAGAGAGTCAGGAGGCCCTAGGATGACCTCCAGGGTTAGAGGCAGGCGTGAGTACTGCATCCTCCCCTCTGAAGACACTGACCCTTTGTGCTCATCCATGTGTCCCGCCCTAGCCTCAGCCTAGGCTCACAAACCCTGCCACCATCCACAGGTGGGTCACTGGCTTCTCAAAGGCAAGACCTCTCCTGTGTATCTCCTTCCTGAAACTTCCTGTGTGTCCCTTACACCTCCTACCACATTAAGCCCCTCCCCTCAGCTCATCCTCTGCTTAAGTATGTGGCATGGGATCTCAGACTTCACTTCAGACGGGGCTTGGCTTTGTGGGTGTGACAGCTTGGATCAAATTAGAAGCTGCCCCAGTTAGCATTTTAGCCTTAATCACAGAGGAGTTAGCTGGATGCATGTAACCAACATTCTTCTCTAGTACCTGGACCAAGCTCTGCTGTGCTATGCTGTGCTCTATATACCAGGAGCATCATGGTAAGAGGGGAAAGGTCAGCTGAAGAGCACAGGCTAGAGGAGTCTGACCATCCTCTGTGGAGCAGATCTCTGCCATTACTAGCTCTTAGCTCACATATTGGTCCTACAACGTGACTTGCACAGAGAGGGTTTATGTCCCCTTCCGGTGACCAGTAGATTTTGTGACCAACAGATATTGACAGAAGATATGCTGTATGGTGAAGGCTGAGCAATAGGAACTAACGCAGTTCTCCTTGCTACCTCAGAACACTCATTCTTGATGTCCAACCACCAAGCATCGAGGAAGCGCCTGTCATACACAGGAGGGAACTGAAAGCCCTAGCTGAGCTCCAGCCAGCACAGGCTTGCTAACCACGTGAAGAACCTACCTAGAAATGGGTTTCAGGGGCTGGAGAGGTGGCTCGGCGGTTAAGAGCACAGACAGCTCTTTGGAAGATCCTGAGTTCAAATCCCAGCAACCACATGGCAGCTAATAACCATCCGTAATGAGATCTGATGCCCTCTTCTGGGATGTCTGACAGCTACAGTGCACTTGCATATAATAAATAAAACTTTAGAAAGAAGGAAAGGAAAGGAAAGGAAAGGAAAGGAAAGGAAAGGAAAGGAAAGGAAAGGAAAGGAAAGGAAAGGAAAGGAAAGGAAAGGAAAGGAAGAAATGGGTTTCAGGGCACTGGGTATCACAGATGACCTCCCTCCTCGCTAAGTCCTTTCACTTCCCAGGCAAAGCTAATGACTATGTATGTATGTATGTATGCATGCATGCATGCATGCATGCCATGTCTATACAATGACCACAAGAGGCCAGAAAAGGACATCATATCTCCTAGGACTGGCGTTCTAGATAATTGTGAGCCCATATGTGGGTGCTAGGAATCGAAATGAGTGCTTCTAACAGGAAAAGGAATGAGTGCTTCTAACCACTGAGCCATCTCTCCAGCCCGGTGCTGGTTTTAAAGTATAGAACTCCAGAACAACAATAGGAGCAAGCAGGTAGGGGTTAGAGTGATGGCTCAGCGGTTAAGAGCACTGACTACTCTTCTAAAGGTCCTGAGTTCAAATCTCAGCAACCACATGGTAGCTCACAACCATCTGTAATGGCATCTGACGCCCTTTTCTGGTGTGTCTGAAGACAGCTACAGTGTACTTAGATATAATAAATAAATAAAACTTTAAAAAAAAAGAGCAAGCAGGTAATAATTCTATTAAAGATGGATGTTTATATATGTAATTAACTTTTAAAATAATTTCATTTCCCCCCTCTGTTTTGATATGGTTTTGATTTATTTTCAGCACTGGGGATTAAACCCACAGTCTTGAGCTTGAAAGGCAAGCCCTGAATTACACCCAGCTTTGGGTGGGCTGTGCTTGCTTGCTTGTTTGTTTGTTTGTTTGTTTTGAGACAGGGTCTCGTGTGGCCCAGGCTGGCCTTGAACTCTTAGCAGTCCTCCTGCCTCAGCCTCCCAAGTTCTGGGACTGTATAAATCAGTCATCATGGTAGCCTTTGTTTTGTTTTTGCCTCAAATTCACAAGCTCCCGGGGGCAGGAATCGCAGGCATGCACCACCATGCCTGGCCCCAAAAGTTTTGACTACAACTGTAAAGATTCTGTTCTGGCAGAGTTGGGCAGCACACATCCGTAATCCCAGCACTTGGCAGGATACTGAGTCTAAACTACAAAACTAAAGACTACCTCCTAAAAGAACAGCTCTGATTCTGTGATCTGTGTGGGTCCTGATTAGGGTTTGTGGGGGGTTTCTCTAAAGATTTAATTTTCAGTTGTGTGTGTGTGTGTGTGTGTGTGTATCTGTGTGTGTGTCTGTGTGTGTGTGTGTGTCTGTGTCTGTGCATGCAAGCATGTGTGCATGACTGCAGGTACCCACAGAGACCAGAATAGGGTTGCAGTTACACTCAGTTGGGAGTCATGTGACTTGAGTGCTGGGAACTGGATTCCCTGTTCCCATCCCTGCCCTCCCTCCCAGCTCTTCTACCTCAGCTCCCTGAAGGGAAAGACTCCTAGAGCCAGCCTGTTCTTAAGCACCAGACCTACGCCAACTGTCATGAGCAGGTGATTTCCACACAGATAACTATAATGGGCTAACTGTGTCCCCAGTGCAATGGTGTGGAAGGAGGCCCAATGCCAGGAGATTAAGTCATGAGGGCCCTGCCCTCACGAGTGGATAAGGCCCCAAATGCAATGCCTCTCGCTCTTTCACTCTCTTCTCTGTCTTCTGCCATGGGGTGACAGAGCCCCTTGCCAGATGCCAGCACCAGGTTCCTGGATTCTGTGGTCTCTGGGGCTATGAGCCAAGCCAGTTCCCATTCATGACAAATCCAAATCTCTGGTGTTGTCCCTGCAGCAGAAAGCGAGACCGTTACCCCAGAGGTACCACAGACTCGGGCAGACTCGGTCGTCTGCTCTGAGGTTTAGGGATTGTCCCCAGGCTGTCTTTTCCCCTCTCTCTCACTCAAAACTGGTTATTAAGTTTGCATGATTCTTCCTAATTATCTCTCCAGTGCAGACTCCGTCTCCCAGTGGTCCAGGCCCGCATCATTTCTTACCTAGATTCTCCAATTAACTCTTAACCGCTTTCCGTGCTGTCTGCCCTGCTCCCCTCAAAGCAGGAATCACAACCCCGCCCAAGTGGGATTTTTGAAATGCTTGTATGGTCATCTTCCACCTGCTTGGTTTCTGCCAGTGAGAGCCTTGTGTGCCCAGCACTCAGGAGGCATGGGCACCCCTCTTGACCAGCCACACCCTAGCAAAACTCACCCTGCTTCTCCTGGGGTTGTCTGGGCCTTCAACACCCTCTGTTCATCAAGTGTGCAGGATAAGTCTCACACATCACCTCCATCTGGCTAGTGTTTTGTTCCCCTGAACATCCTCTTCTGAAGAGGCTGTTGCCCCAAGATGCCTGCTGTCTAATACTAGAGTTTGTGTCTATTCACCTCTGCACCCCCAAACCCATCATGACGTCTGCCTCCTGGGGTTCTACCCATTGTTTCAGTAAATATAAACTTCTTAAAATTAAACGTGAAAGTTCAGAGGATTCCAATGTATCTGGACCACTATGTAACTGTTGCTGAAGTAGGGAACCAGTGCCTGGCCCCGGGAGGAGCAGGAGCTAAGAGGATCTGGCCTTGGGACATTCCTGAGTAAGTCAGCCTCTCACTTGGCACAGGTGACAGGCTTGTTCACCGCTGAGGTAGCTAATATGAGAAGAAAACAGGAAGGGGCAGAAAGCTCATGTGAAGGGCAAGCTAGAGAGACCCCCGAGACCCCCAAGCCCCAGCATTGCCTTTCTCTATCTAAATATGCTCTCCAAGCTGAAGCCCAGCCCATCCCAGACTCGGGCATTCCGGTAGCAGACTTGAAAGTCACATAGAGGGTCAGGCAGCAGAGGGAGATGTGAAATGCCAGCCCTCTCCTGTCTGCTGGAGGCAGTGGACACAGCCTGCTTGCTGGTTAGCATCTGTCCTCTCGACATAAACCTAAACATGTCAGGAAGAGGGCATCGTTGAGAAAATGCCTGCATCAGATTGTCCTGTGAGTATGTCCATGGGACATTTTCTCCATTAATGACTGATATAGGAGGGCTCAGCCCACTGTGGGTGGTGCTGCCCCTAGGCACGTGGTCCTAGGTTTTATAAGAAAGCAGGGACTGGAGAGCTGGCTCAGCTGTTGAGAGCACCGACTGTTCTTCCAAAGGTCCTGAGTTCAAATCCCAGGGTGGCTCACAACCATTCATAACAAGATCTGATGCCCTCTTCTGGAGGGTCTGAAGACAGCTACAGTGTACTAGCAGATAATAAATAAATAAATATTTTTTAAAACAGAGAGAGAAAGGAAGGAAGAGGGTTAAGCAAAGCCATAGGCTACAAGCCATAGGAAGTAGTTTCTCCCATGGTCTCTGCTTGAGTTCCTGCCCTGGCTTCTCTTCGAGACACATTCTAGGCTATAAGTTGAAATACACTCTTTAATCCCCACATCGCTTTTGGTCCTGGTATTTAAAACAGCAATAGATAGTAAATTAGACATCTGGGCTTAGCTGCCGGAAGTTGAAGAGCAGAAAAAAAAACTCTGAACAAAACCCCAGCCATCTTGCCAGCACTCCTGGTGCCTGGGACCCAGGGGTACTCCTGGCTCCAGCACAGGCTCTGCCCATGTCCTGGCTCACAGTCAGTCTAGTTGTAATCTCAGTGAAGTTATAAGTCTGGATGCATCTGTCAAGCCCCTTCATAGTCCTTCTGCCTTAGCCATGGCCAGGCCACCTTCCCTAGCGGCCTACAATTCTAATCTCTCGCCACCTTAAGGCTTCTCAGCCTAGCTCCTGACCCAAGGCTGTCCAGGGATCTAGCCTCATGGCCAGTGAGGGGAGAGATAGAAAGAGTCCCTGGGGCTAGAGCCCGCAGCTGTGAGGAATCTTCCACAGCCCGACTGGCCTCATCTTATTTAACTGGAGAGTCCCCAGGGCAGGGTCCTTAACTCCTCCAGCCTCAGCAGACAGCAGTGAGCACTCAGGAAACACTAAATGGAATCTCTGAGAGACTCGCACTGAAAGCCTTTCATTTGCAACTCTGAGGGGGAAAAAAATGCTTCAGACAAAGGTCCAGGATCTTCAGATAAGAGCTAAAGCCTCTCTCAAGAGCTACATCTCCCAGGCAGGCGCTCAGGAGCAGGGCAGGCAGAGGTGCTAGCCTCTGGTAAGGGGACTTCAGATCACTATGGCAATGGTTATTTGTATCAACACAGAGAGTGACACAAAACCACCCCCAACACACAGGGCTAGCAGCTTCAGCAAACAAGCTGAACTGAGTCTGCCTATTGCTTCTGTGTGTGTGTGTGTGTGTGTGTGTGTGTGTGTGTGTGTGTGTGTGTNTGTGTGTGTGTGTGTGTGTGTGTGTGTGTGTGTGTGTGTGTGTGTGTGTCTGTGTGTCTGTGTGTGTATATGTGTCTGTCTGTCTGTCTGTCTTTGTAACACCTCAACAGAGAGGCAGGGTAGCAAGCCTGTGAAACATAGAGTGAGCTGTGCATCTTGCTTGAGAGCCACTAAGATCCTTCAGAGATCAGATCTGAGCCTGTGACCTACCTCAGCTGCTTCAGCAAGTAGCCAGCCAAGTGATTCAAGCACTGTCCATTAAGTCTGGGGCCATAGAGACCAATGTGCTTGGTCTACATCTCTGTGGTCTAGCCTTCTAGACCAGCCTGGGTTGCTCAGCCCACACATGCTCTCATAGCACCCCTGTGGTTGCCATCATGTCTCCTCAGAGATGTGGCCTTATAGCGCCCCCTGCTGCCTTCTACCCAGCTCAGACCTCAGAGGGTACTCAGAAGTCAGTTCAGCCAGCTGAACATTCTAGCAGGTAAAGCATGTCATTCATGGCTGTCCATGATGGATTCCTGAGTGTCTCTCTCCTTCAGGACTCAAGCAGATATAGTGGGAACAGAGACACCATCTACCTGGAGACTTTGAGCTTCAGCACACAGGACGTCAGATCACAAGATGTGCCAGCAATAAGAGTGATCGTCAGCAGACGAGAAAGATGGCTCAGTGGCTAAGAGCACTCGGTGCTCTTGCAGAGTACCCAAGTACTCTGAACCCAGAACCTCCATGGTGGCTCACAACCATTCATAACTCCAGTCCCCAGGGGGTCATATGCCCTTTTCTGACCTCTACAGGCACTAAGCATGCTTGTGGTGCACAGACATATATGCAGGAAGAATAGTCACACATGGAGGAAAAAATGATCACAGGACAGGAAATGATTGATCAATACACAAGGAGGGGGCTTCCAGGCCAAGGAGGTGAGCCACTGGGGCAAGGAAGGGTTTCCAGCAGGAAGGGAGGTTTCATCCAAACTTTAGCCCAAAGACTCTTGCTCAATGCACCAGCGGAACAGCACACCTGCACAAAGGCATGGAGGTGGTGGGACATAACGTGGACTTAGAAACTGCATCCGGTCCAACCTGACTAAGGTGCAAGCCTTCAGAGGGTCCTGAGCACTCAGAGATAAGGATGGAGAGTCAACCCAGAGCCAAGCATGGACCAGCCTCCCTGTCAGGCACAAAGCAAACCTGATCCAATAAGCAGGTGACGGTGAAAACCACCACTCTACAACTGGCCAGCTGGATCCTGGACCCAACCCCACCCCAGCCCTTCTGCTTTAGGAGAGGAAGCAGGGGTGGAGAATCAGAATGTGGGCCTGTGGGAAAAGTGTCACCATGCCCACAACTCAGTAAGAAGTAGACCGTGAGGCAGGAGAGTAAGGGGGAGGTTTAAGTGGAAACTCGGGGAGATGGCCCAGTGGTTAGGGGATCTTCTGGTTAAGAATGGCTCCCGAGGACCCGAGTTTGGTTTTCAGCACCTGTGTGTTCAGTGGCACTCGGCCGCCTATGGTTCCAGCTCCAGGAGGACCATTGTGAACAGGGCTGTAATGGGCATGGGGGTACAGAGGTCCCTTCCACACGAGAACTCTGGCAGAGCTCGGGCTATAGGAACTTACCTTTGGTATCTTCCACTCCGCCTTGGCCCTTTCCTCAACACATTCGCTCTTAGCTGGCTTGTCTTTGATCCCTGTGTTCTGACTTTGACTTTACAGGTTTCTTACCATGTTGCTATGTTTACCTCCTGTTCTCCAGGCCATGATATCCTGGCAGATTCCTGTCTGCCCCCCCCATGCCTGCTGATACTCTTACCCTGCCACTGATGCTCCACTCCTCTCTCTCTGGCACCCCAACCTCACTCTAGGGCACAGCATGAGGTAGAAGGGTCAGAATGTGATCAAAAGGCATTTTAGGGATGTGAATAGAGCCTTGGGGAAAGAGACAGTGTAGGGAATGCCCAGCCTTAACTCACACTAGGAGGATGGCAGCTAGAAGGGAGAGAGACGGGAGAGGGGTGGGGACCAGGACAGCCTACCAAGGTGGGTTTCCTGGGGGAATCTCAGGTCACCAGGAAGGAGATAGCTCTGGGCAGAGCAAGGTTCTAAGTGTCCAACCCTGCAAAGCTACTTGCTAAAGAAGCGGCTGCCTGAACCAACAGTGTACTCACCACCTAAGGAAAGGGTCTGAAGACAGCCGTGTCCCATCCACTAAGCACCAATCTATCTTGGGATAGTCTGTAAGCAGGTTGTGAAAACTAGAAGCGAGTACTTAGACCAGATCAGCACCCTTCGCCCTAGACTCCCCCAACGCCCTCTATGCTCCCAGCAGTACAAGGAATAGCAGAAGTCCACTCAAGCCGTTCACGGAGGCCTTTAAACACACCAGTGCTTGCAGTCCAAAAGTCACCATGGGTCCGGAAACTTAAGGCCTCAGGTCTGCTGGTATCTTACCCTTTCCTTGACCATCTCCACCTCTACCTCAGGAAAGTCACAGCCTCATCTCACCCCAGCACACGCAGGGATGCCTACATGGGGAAGAGAAGAAAATTGGAAAGCCTGAAAGCGGGGGCGGGGGCGACACGTCCTCGCTCTTCCTTCCTAACTCTTTGTTGCAAAGAGCACCGCGTGTTTTATTTCAATCCGCAATGAAGCATATTTCAGGGTAAATTTCCTATCGCCTGTCACAGCTCAGGGGAAAAATGAGCACACATTTCCCGAGCTCCATTAAGTAGAGAAACAGGCCCCCATGGCTAGCACGGCAGGCATGTTCCCTGCAAGCCAGATGAGGGATGAGATCTTTCTCCTGGTCCTGAGCATGGGTGGCAGGGGAGGGGTCTAACTCCCTACACGCCTGGGGACAAGCCTGCCACAGGGAGCGCCTGCCCAGAAGAACACAGCCAGGTGCTTAGGGCTTTGACCCGTGGGTCCCCACTGCATCCTGCCTCCCCCTGTTTCCTTATTCCCATCTTAATCTCAGACAGAAAACAAGAAGAGCATACCGCACGGCTTCCCTTTCCTTCTGGGGTTCTATTGGCTGATGTCCCCACTGGCTTAGGACAGAAGAGGTAGGATCTGGGGCAGGGCTCCCTTCTCTCAAGTCAAGAGGGAGCGTCTTGAAACCCACTCCGTTGAGTAAAGACAGAGAACTGCTTCTGCCCTGCCCAGTTCCTGGCACTGTCAGAGGCACTGTCACCCCTGACCCTAGCTCTCTGTTAGTTCCCCCCATCCCCACCCCTTTGTTTCCTGAGATCAGGTCTTGTTATATAACCTTTAAACTCGCCACATCATTCAGACTAGCCTTGGACTCACAGCAGTCCTCTTGCCTCGGCCTCCTGTGCCTCCTGCGTGCTGGGCTCACGGGCACCTGCTACCAGGCTCAGTGGAGTGTTTCAGTTCCTGGGAATAAAAACTTTGGCCCTATGCATGCTACACAAGTGCTCTACCACTGGCTATATCCCAAGCGCTTGCTTTTTGTTTGTTTGTTTGTTTTTTGTTTTTTGTTTTTTTTTTTTTTTTCGAGACAGGGTTTCTCTGTATAGCCCTGGCTGTCCGGGACCTCACTTTGTAGACCAGGCTGGCCTCGAACTCAGAAATCCGCCTGCCTCTGCCTCCCAAGTGCTGGGATTAAAGGCCTGCGCCACCAGGCCCAGCCCAAGCGCTTGCTTTTAAAGACAAGATCTGGTTATATGGCCCAGGTTGGTCTTGAATTTAAGATCCCCCCTGCCTCTACCTGACTCTCTGCTGTTCCCTACCACCTCCAGACCATTCTCCAGGCCCCACTAAGGGCACACACAGTGTCTCTTGCCTTCCCTCATTGCCACTGAGCAGAACTTTTGAAGCTTGTCTGGGTCTGCCCTCTCCTCCCCAGCCTGGTCGCTCCCTGCCTCTCCTCTAGAGCTTGCCTTTCCTCCAGCCTTCAAAGACTCTGGGGGCTGCTCTCCCCTCCCGCTCCCTCCCGCACCCTCCTGCTCCTCCTGTCCCCAGCCCTCACCCTTCCAAGTGTTCCTCTATACATGGCTCCCTTCCTTGACCATCTGGAGGAGGCCCACTCCTTCCACAGGCAGCAAAACCAGGTCTTCCTGTTCTGGGAAGTCCTTTCTGTGGCATTCAAGAAAAAAAAAAAACAAAACCCTAAATCCTCTGTGCCCCTCATGCTCACAGTAACACCGGCCCTTCTACACTGAAATCGCCTGTGGCATGCTGACTCCCGGAGGGCAGAGGCAGGCGATACATCTTTATATCCTCAGCACTTAGCTACCCGCCTGCCCTCTAGAGCGTGCAAGGTCACTATGTGGATGACAAAGGACTCTGGGGCCCTGCAAGGCATGTGGTCAGATGAAAAGCCCTTCTCCCTGACATCTCTCAACCTGGTCTTGGTCTCTTTGTGCGCCTCAAACTCCCAAAGCAAAGCCCGTTGGGTAAGCCTCTGTTCATGCCTACTGCCAGCTGGCACACGGCTGACCTGCTCAGGTCAGCGACTGAGTGGTTAGTGGGCAGGAAGAGCACCCCTCCCACCCCAACCAGAGAGTCTGGAGAGAAAGGGACCTATAGCCCAGGTGAGGTGGCACAAACGTGTGAGGCTGAGCCAGGAGGATCATGATTTAGAGGCTGTCCTGGGCCTTCCTAATGATGTTATATTAGAGGAGGAGGAGGAGGAGGGAGAGGAGGGGGAAGAGGAGGAGGAGGAGGAGGAGGAGGAGGAGGAGGGAGAAGA
>NC_034594.1:108920234-108934659 GCF_900095145.1 Mus pahari | reverse complement strand
AATGGACTGGGTGTGTGTGTGTGAGAATGGACTGGGTGTGTGTGTGTGAGAATGGACTGGGTGTGTGTGTGTGAGAATGGACTGGGTGTGTGTGTATAAGAATAGACTGGGTGTGTGTGTATAAGAATGGACTGCCTTCCACACTCATACAGTTTGGATCTAGAATGTCCCCTAAGGTTTGTATGCTGAACCCTCATGAGAGGTGGTGGCAGCTTTAGAGGTGGAGCCTAGAGGAAGTCACTGGAGCTATGCCCATGAAGGAGACATGAAGACTGTAGCCTCTGTCTCCCCTTCCTCCATCTCCTTCCAGCCACCATGAGGTGAGCATCTTTGTTCCGTTCCATGGTGTGATGCCTTACCCAGGCCCAAAGGCAACAAGCCAAAGGACCATGGAACGTAAGAGCAGATAAACCTTCCCTCCTTATAAGTTGGTTACCTGGGGTATTTTGTCATGGTCACAGAAAGCTAATACATATTTCTCCCCCCGCCCCGTTTTTTTTCTCATAGACTCTGGGTAAAAACCTTTCCTCTCTTTTTTCTTCCTATCTGCCAAGTTCTTGGTGCCTGCCACTGAACTGAAGTCAATCTGAGAAAGAGAAAACGGCATTTCCATCACAACTGAGATGTCTTAGTTGCCTTTCTATCGCTGTGACAAAACACTATGGCCAAGGCAAACTTACAAAAGAAAGCATTTAATTACGATTTCAGAGCCCATGATAGCAAGAACAGCTGAGAACTCAATCTTAATCCACAAGCAGGAGGCAGAGGGCACACTGAGAATAGCATGAATCCTTGGAACCTCAAAGCCCGCTGCAGGGCCACAGGGACACACCTCCTTCAACAAGGCCTACAGCTCCTAATCCTTCCCAAACAGTTCCACCAACTGGGGACCAAGTACTCAAGCAGATGAACCTATGGAGGCCATTCTCATTCAAACCACCACAGAAGGAACACATCCCTAGAATGGGGACAGTGGGTAGCATGGGCCTGCTCTGCCCATAACCCACTTGGGTTGGAACTCCTCCTGCAGCAGAGGGTAAATATTTGGGCCACATGTGGAGCAGAGGGCCTAGTTTCCTGACCACTATTGTTCCTTATAGAGTCCCTTGCAGAGCAAAGCCCAGAAGCCACGTCCGCCCTCCAAGCTTGGTATATACCACTTCATTCTGTCTGTCTCATTTGTCATCTGTCAAATGGTCTAATGCCATCTGCCAGCGCACCCTGAGCCCCTGGCCAGAGATCACTAAGCTTTCATACATTCCTTAGCAGAGACGACCCAGTGGGAGTGGGAACGGGTTGGACTGCATGCATGAGAAGACTGCCTGGTTCTCACTGTCTCCTGTGAGGATGTTCTGCCCCCAGCATCCTTGACAGGACCCAGCTAGTGAGAGGAGAGAGATGTCAAGTGAGGGATGAGTGATAGGCATGGAGGGATTGGCTCCAAAGCCCAAATCCCGAATTGCATTATCCTCTCTCTTAAGCAGACATCACTCATCTGCCTCCCACACCCACGGTGTTACATGAGACCTCGAGGGACAGGAAGACATATCTGGTTGCAGCTGGAGGACCTCAGACTAGAAGGCAGGAAGAATTCCCTGACAGCAGAAGATGCTGGTGATGGTCAGAGACGGGTGGGGGCACCTCTCCAAGCCGAGCTAAGCCGTTCAGCCTTTGAGGAGGGGGTGTCTTCGGGTGGCCTCCTGGCCCAGCCTCCAGCAGTCACTGGAGACGTGAGGACAGTGTGACAGAGGAGTGATCCAAACAGAAAACCTACACAGGGTCTGGAACTCTGCTGAGGTAAAAACACAGTCACAGAAGAGCCCTTGGGCCCACACATCCAGCGGGGAGCCTGGCTGCTTCCTGTGTTCTTGGGTCCTTGGGGGGGTCTTAGTAGTCAGAGGATTAACAGCAACCACACACACACAAACACACACGCACAAACACCCACACACACACCAAGAACAGCCAGCCCTCCCAAGCATATGGTGGCTGTGGCTGTAATTCTATCCTGGGATCCCAGTGACACCTTCCCCACAGGGTCAGCAGAGACTGGAAGCAGGGAGCCGTGGGAGGTGGGTGAAAGAAGAAACCAAGAGGCTGCTGTAGCAGGCCTATGCCAATGCTATGGGGTGGCACCCTGCCAGGAGAATCCCTTCCCCAGTGGCACAGAAAGACTGCTTAAGGGGCGGGGGTCATAGTACTGGGGGGGGCAGCTGGTGTCCACTAGATGCCCTAGGGATACATGGTGACCCAATGCTACCAACCAACCCTCTCAAGAGTTCCCCCAATTGTCAACATTGACAACCCTAGGCAAGTTCATTCCCTAGAATCGGGGACCAGGAGTCCCCCCCTCCTCTCCAGTTCGTGTACCTGAGAATGCTGATTCACAGGCCCCTGGCACAGGCCACTTGTCTCAGGGAGATGAGCTTCCCACCTTAAGAACAAAGGAAACCCAAGAGTCTGCACCCACCAGGAGGATGACACCTGAGCACAGAAACCTGCTAGGGGCCTACTGGACACTCCCACGGGGGCGGTGAGCCATTATTCAGCATCCATTATTCATTTCCCATCCCCAGCCAGGGGCAGGAACGCCGAAGAGGAGCAGCTGGAGCTGGGGCCTGGACCCACTCTCTCCACTCTCCCAGCAGATGATACTCAGCGCTCTCTCTCTCTCTCTCTCTCTCTCTCTCTCTCTCTCTCTCTCTCTCTCTCTCTCTCTCACACACACACACACACACGTACAGTATCTCCCTCTGGAAAGTACAAATGAGAGTCACATAGTCGTCACCCCACTGAACAGATGTTGAGCAAGCCACAGACCAAGCTGAGATGGGACATGTGATCCTCCTGGTGAGGATCTCTAAGACAGCAGAAGTACTCACTTTCCCCAGTTTGGTAAACACACTTGGTGGCAAGCTGAGATGACAAAGGCAGCTGGGTGCTTGTCCCTGAGTAAGACCTCCACTGCCAACTCAGCCACAGCCATGTTTCCTTCAAAAGACGCTTCAGAATTACAAGCTCTTAGAGCCGAGGAAGCCCGCCCCCAAGCCTGGAGTCCTTCCCGAAACAGGACAAGCAAATGGTCACCTGGCCTCTGCCGAGTTCTGCCCAAGGAAAAGGCTCTCATCCAAAATGACAGGTAAACCCCTCACTGGTCCCAGATATCCACTGAGCATCTTTGTCCCACTGGGGACCCAATGAGACAACAGCTTCACAGACGAAGGCCTGGCTCTGTTGGAATCGTCTGCTTAGGAGTGGGTCAAATGAGGGGCTGGAGAGATGGCTCTGTTGTTAAGGGCACCTGCTGCTCTTGCAGAGAACCTGGTCTTGGTTTCCAGCACCCACATGGTGGTTGTCATAGTTATCGTCACCATTGCTGTGGTGAAACATCATGACCAAAAGCAACTTGGGGAGGAAAGGGTTTATTTGGGTTATACTTCTGCATCCATGTTTATCACTGAAGACAGTCAGGAGAGGAAACCAAACAGGACAGGAGCTGATGCAGAGGCTATGGAGGGGTGCTGCTTACTGGCTTGATCTTCACGGCTTGCTCAGCTTGCTTTCCAATAGCACCAAGGACCAGCATCCCAGGGATGGCCCCACCCACAATGAGCTGGGGCCTCCCTCATCAATCACTAATTAAGAAAATGCCCTATAGGATTGCCTATAGCCTGATCTGATGGAGGCATTCAACTGGACTTCCCTCTTTTCGGATGACTCTAGTGTGTGTCAAGTTGACATAAAACCGTCTAGCACAGTGGTTCACAGCCATCCTTAAACCTGGTTTCAGGGCATCAGATGACCGCTTTGGATACCAGCCACACACACGGTGCACATACATACATGCAGGCAAAGTACCCACACACATAAAAGAAAATAAACAAGCCGAAAACAAACACCAAAAGGGTAAATTAGTGGCCAGACGGTTTGTGTTCCCTCGGCCTGGAGGAGACGAGGTGTGGAATCAGCAGCTTTCCATGTCGCTCAAAGCTTAGGCCATGGCAGTAAGGCTGTGATCCCAGCGTGTTCTCTGAGGCTCACCCTGTGCCCTCCAACTGATCTCTTATTTTGGCAATGGTTTCAGGACTGGACTTGAGCAATGGGTAGGTAGCTCTGGTATTTGGAGTTTAAGGCCCAAGTTCTACCCTCCCAGAACACTGTTACAACACATGCAAGTACATCTTTTGTGCTGAGTATGTAAGTCTGTCCCCACTTCCCCTAGCCCCAGTCACCCCCAAGAATGAGTTTGGCCTGAGGTAAGGAGTGAACTATTAGGCTTATAAGTGTCTCAGGAAAGCCTTCCTAAAGCATGTTCTCTGACAGTCCGGCCATGCCTGGATGCCATCCCCATTTAGCCAGGCTTTGGCAGACTGGTGCCTTCTGGTGGAAGGAGCTGGGGGATGGGGCTACATAGTCAGATACTGTTCCCAGGGATTGGTGAGGAAGATGAGGTAAGCATCAAGTGGGAGCAGGTGCACTTGGCATCCCTGAGGAGAACTTAAGGGCAGAAATACTAGCTCAAGATAGGAGGTGCCTCAGTACTGCCTAGAATTTCCCTTGGTGGCCCTTGGTGTCAAGGTGTCAGAAATACAGTACTGCCCTACGGCAAGGACGTGATAGCAGCTAGCATTTGATCTTCTTTCCCACTCTCACCCCCACAGCCCTGACCCTAAAGCTGCCACCATGCCTCTTCTCCCAGGGAAGGCTGCATCCACTACAAAACAAGCCTTCTGCTTAAGCCAAGCCATTGTGACAAGGAGAGACCTTATTCTGTCACCTACCAACACTGCAAGGCCTGGGATCTCCCTTCCAACCCCAGGAGTTCCCTCTCTTCTGGAAGTAGCCTA
Organism: Mus pahari; assembly: GCF_900095145.1. Taxonomy (NCBI): domain Eukaryota; kingdom Metazoa; phylum Chordata; class Mammalia; order Rodentia; family Muridae; genus Mus; species Mus pahari. The sequence continues at coordinate 108,929,812 of NC_034594.1, read as the reverse complement.
ACCTAGTGCTACATCATTCATTTCCTCTCCTGCTTCCTTCTCCAAAAGACAAAGGTTAAGGCGTGACCCTCCAGTCAGTTCAGAGGAGGGAGGTGGGTGCTGTCCGTGGTGCTGAACATCCTAAGCGTAACCATGGTTTGGGTTTTTAAGACTTCTGGGGCTTCTTGCACTGCAAGGCAATATAGGAGATTCAGGGAAAGATGATGACAAGATCCAAGAGGCTAATACCAGGAAGGAAGCAGAGCTGTATTTAAATAGAATAAATAGGTAGGCTCCAAGACCACAAGGAAGTTCCAACTCACTGCTCATAACTGCTTAGCCCTAAATTATGGTCATACAGAACTGAATGTGAGAGAAAACCACAGCAAACAGACACTGCTTGGGCAGAGATATGCTCTAAGGAAGAAAAGCACTAGAAGAAAAATGTGAAGGATATGTAAGTTACAAGACTTGTGGTTTGGAAAAGGTGTTAGCTGGAGACTGAAGATTTGGCCACATTTCCAAAGCCAGAGCTCACAACTAGGACAGTCTTAGTCACTGCTCTTCAGTGTGACAGGACACCACGACCTAGAACAGTTGTAGTCACTGCTCTGCTGTGTGGCGGGACACCATGACCAAGGCAGTTTATAAATGAAAGTATGTAACTGTGGGCTTGCTTACCGCTTCAGAGAGTGCGTCCATGACCATCATAGGAGCGAGGCCCCAGGCAGGCAGGCAGGCAGCAGGCAGGCATGGTGCTGGAGCAGTAGCTGAAAGCTTACATCCAATCCAAAAGTTGAAGGGAGAAGGGGAGACTGGGCCTGGTGTGTAACCTTAAAACCCACTCCAAGAACCATACCTCCTTCACAAGGCCCCATCTTCTGTGATGGTTATTATTGGTTGTCAACTTGTCTATATCTGAGATTAACTAAAACCCAAAATGGAGAGGCACCTGGGAAGGGTTTGTTGTTGTTTTGCTTTTTTTGTTTTGTGTTTTGTGTTTTTTTTTTTTTTTTGCTTAATTTAAAATGGGAAGATCCACTTCTAATCAGGATCATTGAAGTAAAAGACATACCTTTAATCCATTTTTTATTTCAAAACAGGGACTCACTGTGTAACCCTAGATGTCCTGGAACTTGCTCTGTAGACCAGGCAGTCTTCAAATTCACAAGAGATCTGCCTACCAATTGCTGAGATTAACCCCATGTGCCACCACTGCCCCAGTTAATCCAGATCTTTTGAAGTGGGACCCAGCTCTAGTCTGGGCCACGTCTTCTGCTGGAACCTATATACGGATACAGAAGGAGGAAGCGTCCCTTTTTGTCTGCTTGCTCTCACCTCACTAGCAAGTCCACTCCTTCTCTGAAATTAGAGCCTACTTCAAGATCCAGACATATGCTGAAAACAAGCTGAGACATCCAGCTTCGTGGACTTAAAAACTACTGGATTCTCGGACTTTCCATTTACAGACAGCCGTTGTTGGATTAGGTGGACCACAGCCTGTAAGTTATCCTAATAAATCCCCTTCAGACAGAAGAGAAGAACAGAAGGGAGGGAGGAAGGGGGAAGGAGGGAGGGGGAAGGAGGGAGGAAGAGAAGGAGAGAGAGAAGGAGAGAGGGAGGGAGGGAGAGAGAGGGAGAGAGGGAGAGAGAGAGAGAGGGAGAAAGAGAGAGAGAGAGAGAGAGAGAGAGAGAGAGAGAGAGAGAGAGAGAGAGAGAGAGAGAGAAAGAGAGAGAGAGAGAGAGAGAGAGAGAGAGAGAGAGAGAGAGAGAGAGAGAGATTCATTCTGTAAGTTCTGCTAAAGAACCCTGACTAAAAATACACTTTCCCAAAACAATTCCTGACTAGAGATCAAGAATTCAAACACATGAGCCCACGGGGGCCACTGCCATTCAAACCAGTGCAAGTCCTTTTGTGGGTCCTTGGAGGTAAAGGTCAGTCCTACCCTGTGATAGCAAAGGAGTCATAGGTGCTTCGTGCATTTCACATGCACACACTTCTATGTGCAGACACATGTACACACATGTAGAGGCCATACATCAGCCTTGAGTGTGACTCCTCAGAGCCATATGCTTCGCTGGGCTTTTTTCAGCTTTTGTTTTATGGGTACAGGTGTCGTGCCTTTATGCACATATATCACATGTGTGCCTGGTGCCCACAAGAATGGAGAAGGACATTAGGTTTCCTGAAACTAGAGTCACAAATGGCTTGGAGTCACCAAGTAGGTGCTGGGAATTGAACCTAAGTCTTCAGCGAGAACAACAAGTGTTCTTAACAGTTGAACCATCTCTCCAGCCACCACCTTGTTTACTGAGAAGAGGGCCTCTCACTGTGAGTTCCCTCACCCTGCTTTTCTTTTCTTTTTTTTTTTTTTTAATGTGGGTTCTAGGGACTAAAAGCATCCCTCGGGCTTTCAGGACAAACACTGTATGGTGGATGCCAGCTCCGCAACCCTGACTTCTATACCTTCCAGCATCAATGCTGAAATGCCCCAGGAAACTGTGGAGTTTGTTTACAGATGTATAGGAATCAGGGTTTCGTCTCAGTGTATGTATGAGTACCACCTGTGTGCCAGATGCCCAAAGACTGAAAAGTGTATCAGATCCCCTGGAACAGAGCTATGGACAGATGTGAAACATCGTGTGGATGGTGGGTATTGAACCCAGGTAGTCTACAAAAGGAAAAAGTACTCTTAGCCACTTAGCCATTGAGCTATCTCTACAATGCCCCGGGAACATTTTCAGTGACATCAGAATTGTGTTAGACAGGAATGAGCTAAGTCTAGTCAGGTTTCAGACTAGAGATCCTGTTGAATTAATCTAGAAGTCACATTCTTCCAAAGTTCTGGGCTCTTTCCTCTACCTCCAGTGTTGAGGGAGCAACATGTTGGCACAGTTCTGCGTGTCTGAACAGATGACATGCACAGGGACAAAGGCTGTGAGCAGCCCCGCCCGCATGCAGCAGGACAATCTATATGTCCTCGGGCAAGCTTTGTCTCATGAAGTCTCTAGGTGCCCAAAGCATACCCTCGTCTACACGTCAGCCATCTTCAGGTAACACCATGGCATGGATAAAGACCCCACCCTGCTAAGTCGGACTATTCTCCCCATCTCTTCCTCTTTTTCCCTCTTCGTATTGACTGGATTTCTCTGACATGAAGGCCATGCAAGCTAACTGACACTTGTCCACACACTCAGATCTCCCTAGAATGTCTACACACACACCCAAGCCATGCTACAGAAAGCTCTTATCAAGTTTTCCTTCCAAGGGCCTATCCTGCGTCAGACCTTCCATGGAGTGAGGTGGCCTCACTGCCTGCTTGGTCTTCTGTGACGGTGCCTGTGTTTAGTGACGGCCAAATTCCTCTTTAGATGCCTGAGGTCTTTCATGGGATTCATTTGTCACCAACTTCCTGACAACACAAATCATTTGTACAGGTGCAGAGTGTGGGCTTCAGCAGTGAGGCTGCTGTGCACCCCCGGCCCTTCCAGCATCTGCAGGCAGACCTGCACACACAAGAGGAGCCCAGGACTACTGGCAACGATATATCTCCATCCATCCATCCCAAGGACACAGAAGACCCTCAGAGAGCAGCAGCTGATCTAGAGATGAACTAGGTCCTCGAAGAGGAGAGCGGCAGGCATCCTCAAGGAGCCTGCCTGCTGCCCTCATCCCTGGGTCTGAAACATCAATCTGTCTCCCCACTGCCTCGAAATCCAGCTGACCCATTCCTCCACCAGCAGCAGCAAATACACATCTCAGATGCCATATTTATATCACAGCAGGACTAGAGGGCAAAGGTGTAATTGGGCTGGACTTGACTGATGTGACAGCTGCAGTTAGCCACATGTGTCACCAAGAGACGTGAACCGGGGATAGTGTATGCTAAAAATCTCATTGCCGAGACAACCCGACATCTTCCTCTCGCAGACATCCAGACAGTGCTGACCTCACTCAGCTGCAAAGCAAAAAGAGATTCATGGACTTGTCTGAGGAAGAGTCTTGTGAGGCCATCTCTGCTACGGTCGCCGTGTAAGCATCTTCCCTAGAAATGCTCCCTGCTTTCCCAAAACATCTAGTCAACACTACCACACCCTTTTAATCAGCTGCCAGATGCCTTAGTGCTGTAAGTGTGGAAGTACTGCCTAACATCTAACCTAAACTCTGTCTGCTTTCATTTGCAACCATTGTTCTCTTTCCATCCTAGTACAAGGATGGTCTAGCCTTCCTCCCTGAACCCAGCCACGGGCATCGTCTGTACACTGTCAAAGGCAAGTGATTCCCTGATTCTGAGCTGTCCTCCTGTTGTGGGATATTTGATCACACTGTGAACCCTGAGATTGTGTTATTTACTGGGGGGGGGGGGGAAAGCCTGTTTTTAGTTGTGCTGTGCCTCACTCTTAGTACACACCTTAAATCCCAAACAATAAAGGGGAGATGCATTTGTAGAAGGAAGCACCCACGTTTGAAAGTGGTGACTGAGTGCCAAAGTGACGAATCAGAGAAAGATTTGACAGAATAGGTTATGCCCAATTCTCACAAGAAGAGAGAGAAAAGAGAGGCAACCAAGAGGGAGCACTGCAGCGGGGTGGGGGGAAGCAGGCAGTTTTACCAGGACAGTTATAGAGAGGCAGGTTGCAAAGACAGAACAGCTAAACACCAGTGAGGACAATGAGCCAGAGAAGGAGAAGGAGCCAGAAGATTAGCACAAATTGCTAGAGTTAGTGTGAGGTCAAGCAGAGCAATTCAGGAAAGGCCACGTGCTGAGCCAGATTGAACCAGTCAGCTTGGAGAGGAGTTTTGAACCAGGACAGCTGAGTTAAACCAGCCAGCCCGAGATCAGAAAGAACAAAGGGTGAGCTTATTCAGCAGGAAGTCTCAGAAGCTGAACACATTCTGGGCCTGGACATGATTGTGCAGAGGCTAGAAGCTTCCAGGACTGGGCCTAGATTAGCAAGCGGAGGCGATAAGCTTCAGAGATGACAATTAGAGCAGAGTCAAAGTTTACTTGTATATTCTACTCCAACTCATTGATGCTCCCTGGTGAGAGGCCAATTCTAGAACTCAGCATCCTGGGTGAAAACTACAGTTAGCCCTTGGAAGCCTGTGACATTTCCTAGGACTCTGAGAAAGCACACCTGGGTCTTTCTAGTTGGATGTTCTCACAGTAGTGACACCTAGGGAGCTAGAGGCAGAGCCAGAAACTCTAGATTCTACAGCCAGATCGTGCCTTTGAGCTCAGCACTCCCAGGAATCCTACCCACAATGCCGAGGGAAGGCAGGGGATTCCAGAGTCCCCTCTATGCCTCCACTGTAAACCCTGGAGTTAATCAGTTATAGTATGATTTTTGCTTGACACATTGTGTTCCTTGAACTGCAAGAGTCACCAGCAAGGTGACTCTCTGCTGTCTAAACACACACACACACACACACACACACACACACACACACCATTCTCTGCACAGAGGGCTGGTGTAGTGACCGTTTACTGCTTGAGTGAGTGACAGACACCTTTAGAAGGGAATCCCATGAGACTGGGAGAAACTACAGAGTCGGAGTCCTGGTCCCCAAGTCCTGGTTCCACCAGCAGCACAGGGGACAGGGAACAAAGCTGAACAGTCCCTCTCTGCCAAACTTTGGACACAGAAAAGAATCTTCCTGCTGTGGGGCAAAGCAGGAAGCTAGGAACAATTTCAGAAGCCCATACACCCTCACAGTCACCTCTCCCCCTCTCGTCCCCACCACTTCTGCCACCAGAACAGTATGTGAAGCCCCAGGCTTTGGTCTCCAACACTGTCACTCACCTTCCAGAGAACCGCTGTTTCTGAGAAGCCCACCACCCCTGTTTCAACTTCCCACACTAGGACCAGGCTGACTAAGCTCCAGGGGCTGACTCCTGACAGCACAGGGCTGGGGAGGCAGCACTGGCTTGTGGGGAACCAGAGTTCCCAAGTCTACAAGGAGACCACACAAGACCGTCAAGTGCCTGAACTAGATCCTGGCCGGAAAGTAGCGTGTGGGCACGGAAGGCCGTGTGGGATCAGAGTCTCCTTTGACCTAGAGATAAGGTCTGAGGTTCAATTTCATTGTCACGTTCCCACAAGCGTTAGAGGTGCTATTGGCACTCTGCCAAAAGGCTGCCTAATTGTGTCTGTGTGCAGACACACGTCTGAGAAAGTGTGAATCTTTCCCCACCTAATGCTGCCCAGTACCACAAATCAAACAAACATTTGCTTTCAGAGAGGCCATGGCGGAGCCTCTACAAGGGGCTGTTTGGGAAATATCAAAGGCTCATTTTGCAGGAAGGTCAAGAGCCCAGAGTCCCAGAACTGAAAGTCTTAGGTACTCCATGGACACCATCCACCACTGTCACATAAACCAACACACGGTCATCGTGTGATCCTGTGGACCATCCTCTGCCCCGACAGGATCACACGATGACCATGTGTTGGTTTATGTGACAGTGGTAAATGTCACCAAAGTACACGTATACCAAGATGTCTTAGGGTTTACAATTGCTGTGATGAAACACCATGACCAAACTGCAAGCTGGGGAGGAAAGGGTTTATGTGGCCTACACTTCCACATTGCTGCTCACCATTGAAGAAGTCAGAACAGGAACTCACACAAGGCAGGAACCTGGAGGCAGGAGCTGAAGCAGGCCATGGAGGGATGCTGCTCACTGGCTTGCTCCCCATGGCTTGCTCAGCCTGCTTTCTTATAGCACCCGGGGTCATCATCCCAGGGCTAGCACCTCCTACCATGGGCTGAACCCTCTCTCATTGATCACTAATTGAGAAAATGCCTTACAGCTGGATCTTGTGGAGGCATTTTCTCAACTGAGGCTCCTTCCTCTCGGATGACTCTAACTTGCATCAAGTTGACACACAAAACTAGCCAATACACATCATCACACAAACTGAATATCTGTAATATTTATCAATTTTGTCTCAATAAAGCCAGAAAAATAAAATTTCATTTAAAAATAATCTGTCCTAGTGAGTTGCCTATCTACCTCTGAGTACTTTGAAATTCACTAGTGATGTTCACTGCGCTCAACAGGGTCAGAGCCACAAAAGGCTTCCAGGAGGAAGGAGAAATGTATTGGGGTACCAGAAGGGAGAAGTCTCAGGGTTCCCAAGGGATAGTGTTCAGGGTCTCAGCACCCCTCCCACAAGGTAAGTCCAAGCCACCTAGGCCAGTGGCTCTCACCCTTCCCAATGCTGCGACATGTAATACAGTTCCTCATGTTGTGCTGACCCCCAGTCATAACATTACTTCATTGCTACTTCATAACTGGATGTTTCTACTGTTATGAATGTAAATGTAAATATCTGTATTTTCCAGTGGTCTTAGATGACCCCTGTGAAAAGGGTGGTTCAACCGCCCCCCCCCAAAGGTTTGTGACCCACAGGTTGAGAACCACTGACCTAAGTGACTCTTGTCACCCAGGGAAGTTCCCCTCCCCTCATCTTTTGCTCTGTCCTGATTGTTCCCCATTCCAGATTACCATCAGCTCTGGAAACAGCCCCCAGGGAGGGCCCTGAAGACAGGGCAGCAACTGCAGGGCTGAGCAGGAGCCATAAGCCAAGGCAGCCAGCAGCAATGGCCCCAGCCCTGTGCCAACAGAGAAAGGCCCGTTCTCTTTCTACCACACCCTCACCTGGAGCTAGCTCTCTTGTCCTGCACAGCCTCTCTGACCTGCCCTGGCTTGTCCTTCCTGGACCATGTCTCTGGGCCAGAGCCACAGATGCCATGGGAGAGACACGAAGCTTACCTGGTCTTCTCACAGGAAGAACAATTCTCTCTGAGCTTCAGACATCAGGGAGCTAAGTCTTAAACTCAACAGCTCCCAGCACCAGCAGGTGGGAGGGAAGGTGGGATGTACAGGAAGAGGAAATTGGCATTCAGCACAGCAGAATGTGTGGCTAGACATAAGGAAGAACTTCCTCTGGGTTGCCAGCACAACAGATAGAACCTTACTTCCCAGGCTATCAGAGGGACTGTTTGAGAAGCTGCTTTGGGTCTCCTGCAAGCTAGGACAAAGGAGGCACCATGGGACCATTGATGGAACCTTACTCCTGACAAGGGCTGAGTTCTGGGTTTCCCCTGAGCATCCCTAGACTGTGTAGACAGGACCTATTCCTGACAGAGCCCTGTGACAGTAGCCTAGGGAGTCATATTTGTCCACAGTCCCCAAGCAAGAGACAGCCTAACTTTCTCTAAGGTGGGCAGATAGGAGAACAGCCCTGAGGCAGGCATATTGACTTTGGATACTGGTCTGGAGGCTGCCCACCTGAGGACACTATCTCCCTCTGTGTGGGGAAGGGGCTGAAATATGGGCCTAACAGAGGCTTGTGATGGCTGTCCAATGCCGTCAATGTACTAAAAGTCATCGAGCCCAACACTTGAAATAGGCAGAGCTTGGATCTCTGAAAAAGCCACCTCCACAGAGCTGCGGCTTCTTACAAAGAGAATAGGAAAGTCTGTTGACCTGGATGTGACCATTTGCCGAGTTCCCGGTGCCAGCAGGGTTAGAGCTAAAATGCCCCTGGCCACAGCACGTGGCCTCCTGGGCCATCTTGACCTCATCCTGGCCCAGTGCACTGTCTTCCCTGTGTGCACAAAGCTTTTCTCTTTTGCGTTGCTTCTTTTGATTCAGGAGCTTACCATGTAACCTGCACAAGACTAAAATTACAATCCTCCTGCTCCCAAGTACTGGGACTTAGGCTTTGTCCTTAGAACAAAGACTTATGCTCTAATATATTAAAATGTTTTTAATGGTCCAATCCCTCCATTTTAGATAACTTAAATGAACCCCAGTATTTAGAATCCCAATGTGCAAGGCAGATCAGGGCAGAGTTAAGGGAGCAGGCAGGAGCTGAGATGCTGAGGATCTTTCTCCCGGAATACCCCTCTCTCAGTCTAAGGAAGTCAGCGTGGGATGAAACTTGGACCATAGAGACCAGCTGAGGCCGGAAGACCGGATGTCCTAAGGATTTCCCAACACTGGCTGCCTCTGTCTCTGCCCACTCTTCATGCAGGTTTCTGGGACTGCCAGGCGACTGGGACATCTGAGACACAAGAGCACCCCTAACATCTGCTCTGAGGTACATCTTGGGAAGTCCTGTGTATGTGTCCAGCTCCCACGCAGGCTCCCCCAAGGGCCATACAGTGGACCCACTGACAACATGTATTCCTGTGGGTTAGAGTGAGAGCTGCTTTATCAGAAATCCAGACTGAAAAACTATTCCATTATTAGCTGACTGAAGCAATTGTATATGTGAGCACAATGGATTCCAATAGAACCTATTTCTAAGAGGAGAAAGAATCTAGGTTGGTGAGATGGCTCAGCGGGTAAGAGCACTGACTGCTCTTCCAAAGGTCCTGAGTTCAAATCCCAGCAACCACATGGTGGCTTACAACCACCCATAATGAGACCTAAAGCCCTCTTCTGGTGAGTCTGAAGTCAGCTACTGAAGCGAGCAGGGACTGAGGGAGTGGGGTTGACCAGAGCAAGCAGGGTCTACCGGAGTGAGGAGAGGTCTTAAATTCAATTCCCAACAACCAGATGAAGGCTCACAACCATCTGTACAGC
>NC_034594.1:108905196-108919979 GCF_900095145.1 Mus pahari | reverse complement strand
AAGGAAGGAAGGAAGGAAGGAAGGAAGGAAGGAAGGAAGGAAGGAAGGAAGGAAGGAAGGAAAAAAAACAGTAAAACCTGAGTATTTATTTACTTGTATTTACTGGCAGGGGAGCTTTATGAGTGGAAGACAAAGGAGAGCTTTTGGGGGTTGGTTCTCCCCTTCCACTATGGGGTCCCAGAGATCAAACTCAAGTCATCAAGCTTGGTGGCAAGTTCCTTCATGAACAGAGCCAATTTGTTAGTCTTATTTTATTTTATTTTTCTTACAGAGTTGCACATAGTTCAGGCTCTCAATCTTCCTGCCTCCACCTCCCAAGTGCTGAGACTGTAGGTATGCACCACCACACCTAAGGCTTTCAAATCACTATGGATATTCCCTGATATGACAACAAAATTCACCATGTCATGGTTTCTGGGATCACTGTAATATGGAATCAGCAACCTTGCACTCAATGGAAGATTAAGGATGGGTCTAGACTCTAGAACCTAGTGCTTCATATTTATCACGGAAGACAGCAGCTTGGTCAGATCTTCCAAATATTGACAAACTTACCTAATATTAACCAATTATCTGTGAAATTTCCACTGATCTGACCCGAAAAGTCTTTTTCATGACAGTAGATTTCCAAAATTCTATTTTTGCTTGAAGGCTTGATTTGCACCATTAGTAACTGACATGCTGGGTGGTTTTCTTGAAATTACAGACTCAATCTCTTCAGGTGTTGTTGCTGTTGTTGTTGTGTTGTTGCTTTGGTTTGATTTTCTGTTTTCCGTTTGTTTTTGGTTTTTGCACAGATGGCTACTCAGCACTCACTCCAAATGACTGTAGTTGTCAATCATTTTCTCAAGTTGAAAATGTCAGCCCATGAAGAAAGTGGCTAGTTCAGCTTGTAATTCAAACAGATGCCCAGGCGCTTGGACTTCCAGTCCCATCACAGTGGACAACAGAAGTGCTTTCTACTCATTTCATTTTAGAAAATGTTTTAAAAGATTCATTCATTCATTCATTCATTCATTCCAGGCTCAGTGGGATCAGTGGGATTTTGACAACTTCACCAAAGACCCCATTCCGTGATTGTTTAGCAGGCATGGGGAAGAATACAATGACCTGGACAGTTTGGCGCTGTGGCCATGACTCACATGAGGTCTCAGTATCTCCATCCACCACTGCCTCAGCATCAAAGCTGTCTCCTGTGAACATGCTGAGCACTTTGATGCTACTGTTGTAACTGCCCTGACCTTAAGGAACCCTCTAAAAAAACTGTTGGGAACTTCCTGCAGGGAGCATACTTTGAGAACTGCTATCATGTCCCCTTGTATAGTCATCCTGGGTTCAGTAACCCTTGTGTGACTAAGCTCTGTTCTCCAAGGGGGCATCTGAGGCTTCAGAAGTTTAACTTGCTCTGTGAACAAACAGGCAGCACACGCCCCCCCAACCCCCACTCCTGGCCACATGTGTGTTCCCTTTGTGCAGGACCCTCCGATGCGCAGCTGTGGGGCACAGCTGGGTGGGGACAAGTGTCCCCTCTACCTCTTTCCCATCACCCCACCCCCTGAGCAGCTTGGGAGCTCACCTCTACTCCAGGGACATCTCCCAGCCTGACGGTAGCTAAAGCTTTGACTCCTCCCCCTGGACACAGTGCTCCTCCTCCACCAGCAAAGGACACGGTGGAATGGGAGCCAGGTATCCCTGACAGCCTCAGACCTCACAGGCAGCGGCGGCAGCGGCAGTCTTCCCTTCTCTGCCTCCCACCACAGCCAGCATGGTTCCTGGCATCAAAGAGCTAATCCAATTTCGTGGCTGTGTTTCCCCCTTGCCTCCTGCAATGCCAGGATTGATTTGGAACCAGGGCAGCCTTATTAAAGTGATGCTTTTTCTCCTCACAGGAGACTAAGGCTGGGAGAGGGAGCCCTCCCCCACCAATTAACTCCACACTGCCTGCTCACACAATCCCCAGCTCCTGCCCCTGAGCAGGAGTCTAACTTCTCTGGATTCCAGTGGTGAAGCCAGATTCCAGCCCGGACAGGTTTTCACGCAGCTTCCTCCAGGCCTGTGCTGTGACTGGATGATGGCTCTCTCCTCCAAGTCTCCACCCCTCCTGCCATCTGATCTGAGTCCCTCACTGGGACTGAATCCATGGTTGACTGTGAATGTGGCAAGTCGGGCCCAAAGAAGATGGAGATGAAGCACTATGTATGATATGTTGTCCCCCAAATGACTCAAAGGAGAGGTGAGTGAGAACTTCTAAGACCCTTGTCAGGAGCCCTCCTCAGGGACCTCACTGCTGCCTCCAAAGCTCTTCTCTGCTCCAACAAGCTGTGGTGGGGCAGAAAAAGGTTAGGTCCATTTCACAAAGAACTTCTCCAATAAATTCATTAAAACTTCCCCAGTTAGTTTTCAAAGCAGAAAGCAGAGGCCCGATACATCTGGACCATTAGTTCAGACCATAGTCAATGATAATGGAAAGCTATTTTTTTCTTAAATTTTCCAGGGGCCGTCTGGAGGACCCAGGTAACATAGACAAAAAAAAAAAAAAAAAAAAAAAAGATACAAAAAAAAAAATAAATACTGAGACAAGTGATATGCTAAGGGCTAAGGGTCTTCATCTGAGCATTGCACATTGTAGAAGATATATGTGAGTGTGTGTGTGTGTGTNTCCCCAGTTAGTTTTCAAAGCAGAAAGCAGAGGCCCGATACATCTGGACCATTAGTTCAGACCATAGTCAATGATAATGGAAAGCTATTTTTTTCATAAATATTCCAGAGGACGTCTGGAGGACACAGGAAACATAGAAAAAAAAAAAAAAAAAAAAAAAAAAGGTACCAAACAAATAATAAATACTGAGACAAGTGATATGCTAAGGGCTAAGGGTCTTCATCTGAGCATTGCACATTGTAGAAGATATATGTGAGTGTGTGTGTGTGTGTATATATATATATACATATATATATATATACACATACATATATATGTGTATATAAATGTGTGTATATATATATATCCTACAATGTGCGATATACATATATGTATATCTATATGCATGCCACATTCTACCCAGTAAATATACACAATTATTATGTGTCAGTTAAAATAGACATCTTATTTTTTTAGATAGGGCCTCACTGTGTAGCCCTGGCTTGCCTGGAACTCATTATGTAGGCCTGGCTAGCTTCAAGCTCACAGAGATCCACATGCCTCTGCTGTGTAAGTACTGGGATTAAAGGAGTGCCTAGCAAAAAATAATATTTTTTAAAGCCCAGCAATGGCTCATACCTGTTATCCTAATACTAAGAGGCTGAAGTAAGAGGAATGCCCAGTTTAAGATCGTCCTGGGCTATTCTGCAAGTTCCAGACCAGCACACACACACATGCGCGCGTGTATGTATATGTGAATGCACACACAAACACACACCCCTAAGGTGAGCCTGAGTGGTCCTGCCTCAGTTGGCTACAGTTAACACACCAAACTGCCCCAACTTTGCCTCACCACCAGATCACCCACTGGCTAGTCCAAGTATGAAAGCATGGAAAGGGTTAAGCTTTTCCAGCACAAACCCACCCCACCCACCCTCAGAGTAGACCCCATCCCACCCTCTCTTCTATTTCCCATCTCCCTTGTGCCTTGCTCACAGTCACAACCACCTGCACTCACTATTAAGAGGCAGGGAGTGGTAATGGGAAAATTCCACCTCTAATTGCAGTATTCCCTAATTGCTGCTCCTGAGCCACCACATCAGCCCAATTATAGGCCGCCCAGACAGGGTTCTCCATGGCTGAGGACTCCCTGCCCCGCTCAGAGGAACCTGCCCCTGCCAGAAGGGAGCCTCCCTGACTCCAAGGGGCCCAGGCTGCCCAGTGCTGAGTGCTTGGGCCCTTCAGTTCTGTTCATGGGGGCAGAGAGGAAGGAGGCAGGCTCCAAGGACTGAGGAAGCTGGTGCTGGCAGGCAGCCCACCCGGGCTCTGGAAGCATCACCACCCTACACTGGCTATCATGAATGTTCCTCTTGTGTTTTGGGTCCCTGGGTGTTCTGGGATATTTCCTGCCTTTGTCTTTCAGAGAGTTTCTTAGTCCTTCCAAATAGAAAGTAGAGTTGAGAGCCCTGCTTCTTTATTGTAAGACAGGGCCAGTGACAGCTGCACCAAGATGGAGGGCAGGAGTTATACAAGCAGGAGATGGGTGGGACTGAGTTCTGCCGTCACCCATGCATGACCCACCCAGGCTCTGCCTTTTCTCATACAACTGCTATTTCTACAACTGCAATCTTGAGGCCCCCGGATAAATACCTGGGGCTGACTACTTGGAAAACGAAGACTGGGTACCACTCACCCCATTTTCCTATGTGGCAAGGAAGGGCTGGGAGGGCATCCAGAATCCAGGACCTCAGCCGCAGGGCATTGTGCCCAGCCTGGAGACCACCCAGGGAGGAAACTTCCACAGCAGTCCTTGCTCGAGATGCATCCGGGGAGCCTGGCCTGGAATTTACTCTTGGGGCTGGCAGCCAAATGCTCCCCACAGCCCTTCAGGACTGGGATCTGGTCACCTGTCACCCCAGTGACCTCTTCGAACTGCCTGTTCCAGACATGGAAATAAAGGATGGCTGGGACAGGTCCTTCCCAGAAATTAAGCTCTGGCAAGAAACGGCTCATTGGGCATCAAACAGAACTGGCTGGATGTTGGAGGCACTGGAATAGGCGACTACTCTGTTGTGGACAAGGACAAATGTTGTTAAAAATTACTCGCTCACACAGCTCTCACCCGGCACTGTTCCAGAACATACAGGCGCTCATTCACTTCATTGTCCCCCAAACACCCTACTTTGGGGACAGGTAAGCTCCATTCTACACACGGAATGACTGAGAATAAGATTTGATTAACAATTAGCCTAGAGTCAGAACCAGGATGACACCCAGGCAGTCTGCCTGTAGTCACTATACTGCCTCATAGGGGGAAACGTTATGTAGCATTTCTCCACTTAAACTATGTCATTTACTACAGGCCTCCTGGATGCCAAGAGAGTCCAGGGCTAAATCTCCGTTTCCTGGCCTGGCTTTCCGGCAGAGCAGATGGGGAATAGCCAACCAGTTGTATATGTGGATGCTCACGTGAAGCATGTCAGACCGCATCCGTCCAGGGAGCCATGGACTGCAGTGATGACAGTATTAACAGTATTTACACATACACCCTGCAAGTATTAAAACACAAGACCTAAGCCGGGCGGTGGTGGCGCACGCCTTTAATCCCAGCACCCGGGAGGCAGAGGCAGGCGGATTTCTGAGTTCGAGGCCAGCCTGGTCTACAGAGTTCCAGGACAGCCAAGACTACACAGAGAAACCCTGTCTCGAAACAAAAACAAAAACAAAAAACAAAAACCAAAAACAAAACCACGAGACCTGTTCAAAGCACTATTTGTAGGCTCTTAAAAATGGCTTTTGTCACAGTTGCCATGAGTTCTCTGTAATGACATCTTCACCCGTGTAGCACTGAGTGAAAACAGGGGTGGGAACCAGGTCTGTCTCGTTCCCCTCTGATTGCTCATCACCTAGCATGGCCCAACAGACTGTGAAAAAGTAATAGCTAGTTAGGCAGTGGTGGCTCATGCCTTTAATCCCAGCACTAGGGAAGCAGAAGCAGGCAGATCTCTGAGTTAAGGGCTAGCCTGGACTACAGAGCAAATGCCAGGGCAGCAAGAGCTTCCCAGAAAAACCCTGTCTGGAAAAACAAAAATAAACAAACAAACCAAAAATAGGTCATCGTTAAGTGGTGGCACACACCTCTAATTCCTGCACCGAGGAGGCTGAGGCAGGAGGATAATGAGTTGAAGACCAACCAGCCTAAGCTGGTTTAAGGCCAGCCTGGGCTATATAGCAAAATTCTGACTCAAAACAGCAAACAACAAAGCCATAGGTAATACAGAATAAACTGTGAGAACTGATAAAGCAGCTATATAACTCACTAAGGTCCACTGGAATGCAGAATCCAGAAGAGCAGGGATTGGGGGCCGAGAATGGAGCTCTGTTGGTAGAATGTTTGCCTGACATGTCCAAAACAGTCCTAGCACTGTATAAACCAAGTGGGGGAGCCCATGCCTGAAACGCTAGCACTCAGAAGGTCAAAGGCAGAAGGTCCATCAAGATCATCCTTAGCTAAAGGGAATCTCGACAGGACTGTTGTCTGCTGTGCCACACCCACAGTGCCTGGGACAGAGGGGAGGGGAGAGGAGGGAAGGGGAACTCGCTAATAAAATACTTGTTGCATGCATGACTCACTAGTGTATTGGCTGTCACTAAACACCTGATCTCATCAGTAACAAGGAAAGAGATTTATTTCACTTTTTGGTTGCCTGGCAGGCTTTTAGCTCTGAGGTCAGGGGCTAGATCCCCCCCCCCCCATGGTGAGGAAGTCGTGGGAACAGGAGGACCACAGAGCTGTAGCTATGAGACCATGCACGTGGACTGTACTCAAGCAGCAGAGCGCGGGGAAAGCTACTGCCTGATTGGCTTCTCCTTTTTCCTTTCAATTCAGCCCCAAACCCCAGTCCATAGGATGGTGCCTCTCATAGAGAAGGCCGGTCTGTCCCTTCAAGATAATCTTGGGGAAAGTCCTCAAAGATAACACTCAAAGGTGCACCTCGTAGATGTCTCAGGTGTTTCTTAATGTGGTCCAGCTGACCATCACACCCAACCACTACACTGGCCCTGGGATTAGAACCCAGGTCCACCTGGCTTCCTGTGGCTCTATAGTGTACTTCCTATTCTCACCACCAGCTGTACCAAAGCTCTGTGTTGTTTCCTCTGGCTGGTCACTCCAGTTCCCGAGAGATATCCTTCTACCCTAGGTGTACATCTGTGATAACTCAAGATGTGGAAGTTTAACTCTAACTAGAGCCTGTCCAGACCGAGAAAAGTCTACCTAAGAATTCCCAAAGCTAAAGGGAGCAGTCAGTATTCTACTCAGCTTGTCCTTACTGTCCTCAGGGAGTGTGCCTCAGCCCCAGGTCTCCCCTCACCGTCTTCCTGTGCGCCTGTATGCCTACTTGGCACGCTCCCTGTCCCTCTAGCCACCGTCCCCAGAGAGGGTTGCCCAGGCCCAGTGGAGAGGAGAGGGAGGGTTCAGCCAGGGTAGGGCAAGGATAGACAGAAGCCACTCAAGGTCAGAAGCCAAGCTCCAGGACCACTTGGGGAGCCTTCCCAGCCTCCTGCCCCTGCCAGGGTCTCTGCGGTCCTAGGGGCGGCCTTGTAGCATCTACCTGGAAACAGTCTGAAGAACAGCTAAAATGAGCCGCAGCTGCAGTGTGGTCAGGAGATCCCGCCCAGCTCTGGAAAGATGCTCTGTGATCAGGATAACACCAATGCTACTCCCAGGTGAGGCCAGGCAAGCCTACAGATGCTGTTCCCTTTCCCCTGGTCTTGTGTGGATGCTGGATGGGGGGCAAAGTGGAAAGAAATGTGTTTGTACAAGCCCTCCCCAGAAAGGATCCCAAGCTGTCTGGGGAACGCTTGTGGCGTGCTGAACCAAGCTGACTCACAACAGAGACTCTGGCCTCCAGAAGGTTAACTGAACACCTACCTCTGCGTCCTCTCTCTTCACAGTTCCTAGGCTCCCCGATGGCACCATAGGCCAGATGCAGAGGGGAAAGGGTGAGGATTAAGCCAGTGCAAAGGAAAAGCTCCAATCCAGAGGGAGTCCTAGAGAATGCGGTCAAGGATGTATCAAGGAGCTGAGCAGGGCAGAGGCAGCCAAGGAGAGTCCAGTTCTGATGGCTACAGTGTGCCTGGTTTGGACCCCTGAAACTGACTCACTCCGCCAGTCATGACATTACATCAGAGCTGCTCTGCCCCTGTCCCTCTGGCTCGGCCTGAAAGGGTGTAAGTCATGTCCATCTCTTCATTTTTAAAGCGGGCCAAAGGCTGGACTTGGTGTAAACTGGGGGCAGGGAGGACAGCTGGAAGGATTAAGGGCCTCTGGTCCTGCTCCTCTTCAGCACCCGGGTGATGTAGTGTCCAGGTTTCTGTGAGCTAGCGATTGGACTGAGGACAATCTATTATATTGGAGACACAGCTTCACAGCCATAGCAGGAGAGGAGGAAGAGGGCCTACCCCAGGCTCCCCAGTCTGACCCCAGTCTTCATTCAAGCGCCCCCTGAAAACCTAAGGGTTTTTCTCTTCTGCTCACCCCATTTCCACCGTCTCCCTCCCTCTGCCCTTTCCACACTGCAGTGGTCCTGCTGGGCCAGCGCCTCCTCTGTCATTGAGCTGGCCTCTTCCACTGCCTGCCAAGGAAAGGGACCTCCACCAACCAGCACCCCAGGAGTAATGATGTGCAAAAGGGAGACCCCGTGCCCCACTAGAGGCACCTGCGGAATGTGGGAAGGCAGGAAAAAAAAAAAAAAAAACAGAGCACGAGGAGAGTTCGTGGGATGAGATGGGGGCGGGGAGATGCGGTCTCTAAGTTAAATTCGTAGAGGTGTAAGGGGCAGGGGCGAGTAGGAAACTCAAATGGAAGAGTCCAGAAAGAGGAATGGGTTTGTTGGGCTTGAGGACCAGGGCTGAAGCAGAGACAAGCCGTCCTAGGTGGTGCTGAGTCATGAGATTTGAAGGGACATCTCCATCTACCACCCCACCCCAACCCCTGTCGCGCCCAAGACTGCTTCCCTGGTCCCTCACTTCCAGAGTTCTTCTAGACTAGCCCCCTTGCCTCGCACCGGCGACCTTCCCTTGTCCTCCCACGACGGCGGTGCCGCAGATCCCCGAAGCTTGACCCAGGGCAAAAGAGGCAGGCTGGAGACGGCGCAAACAGGCGGGGGATGGGCGAGACGCGAGTGGGGACGTCCAGGGACGGAAACGCCAGGAACAGAGTCGGAGGGCGCCGGGGACCCCTGTCCCCTCCGCCTTGCAACTCGCCGCGCAAACCCGCAGAGGAGCCTGCTTCTCGCTCCAGGGCTCCAGCTCTCCCAAGCCAGTGGCGAGGCAAACTCCCTGCAAAGGACGGTGCAGGCGTCCGGTCCCCTTGGCTCCAAACTTCCGCGACCCCACCCACCCTCAGGAGCCAGATCCCTTCTGCACCTGGACTCAGAAGCCAGGATGGAGAAACTTTGGAGGGGGATCACTTACCCGAGGGCGACCCCGACGCGGCAGGAGAGATTCGCGGTCCCCGACGGGAGGCAGCGATCGGCTGCAGGGATGCGGCGCTGGCTGCTGTCCAGCGGCGGTGGCCGTTCCCTGGGGGCGCGGAGTCCCCGCTCGGCCCCGGGTCCAACTCCTCTCCGAAGTGCCTTTGCCGCAAGACTTGCTGAGCTTAGCAGTCTGCGCCCGGGCGGAGGGAGGGGCTGATCGATGGGCGAGCGCGAGCGCAGCGAGCGCTGCAGTGAGGGGAGGAGACCCGGCGGGCGGCGCGGGAGGGCGGGCACGCGCGGGGAGGTGCGGGGCGGGCGTGCCTGCGGGACTGTCCTCGGTGCGCAGCACGCTGGGCGCCGCACCCCCCGCTTCGCCTCCCGTCAAGGTCAGGGAGGCCGCTCCTGGGACGGGAAGAGCAGGCAGGGCTAGGGTCTGGTCCCCTCCACCCCAGGCGGCTTGACTCCCTAGAGCCGGCTTCCACCTGACCTCCGAAACCGCTCACTGCAGGCCGAGGCTAAGTAGTTGGTCACAAGAGCGCCCAAAGCCATTTTGGGATCCCTGGACCCCTTTCCTCTCCCCTCCACTCGCACGAAGGCCACCTCCACCTACAGCGGTCTGCGGGAACAGTGGGGCTTATGAGGGTATAAGAATAATTGAGGTGAAATCCCTGCAAGAGGGAGGCAGGAAGGGGGCTATGAAAATAGGCTATTCGGGGCTGAAATGTACCTCAGGCAGGGAGAGAGAGAGAAATTCAAGTAAATGAGGGATTTTTTTCATGCATTTGTTTTCTAAAAGTGTAAGATGCTGCTGTGAAGAGATTACCGGAAGGTTGCTGATGGTCAAACAGCCTCGAGGCCCTGAGCCAACAGCAGCTCCCTGCGCTGTAGACCGGGGGAGAAAACTGCAGCGCTGCTAACCTGCCCGAGATGCCAGGCGCCGGGAGGCTGCTCTGTGCACAATCTACTTAAAATATGTTTAAATTTTTAAAATTACATTTGTTGTTTATTCTCTCTCTCTCTCTCTCTCTCTCTCTCTCTCTCACACACACACACACACACACATCAGAGGGCAATTTACAGTAGTTAAATGCTTACTTCTTCCATGTGAGCCTTGGGATCCTGGGGTGTCAGGGGTGGCATCAAGTGCCTTTACCTTTCAGACCCCCACTTCAACTCTTTTGGACTTTTTTTTTCTTCCTGAGACTAGGTTTTTCTCTGTAGCCCTGGCTATCCTAGTACTCACTCTGTAGACCAAGCTGTCCTCGAACTCACAGCGATCCTTGCTCTGGATCCTGAGTGCTGGGATTAGAGTGTACCACCAGTGCCCAGCCTGGAGTCTGCTTTTATAATAGGCAGTAGCACCCTGCCTTGCTCCCGGACACCAGACGGTGGACCAGAAGTTAGTGCTCCATGCCTGTTTGTTCTTTGAGAAAAACCAAGAGGTGGGAATGAATGGACGATAAGGGAAAGCAAAGACCAGGTAGGGTTGGGGTAGAAGGTAAAAAGACGCAGCAGTGAGGGAGACTTCCCAATCACTCTCCCAAGGTCAGAATTCTTCAGAGGAAGGAAGCAAGTGGCCGCTCAGTGGTTGTCATGAGACAATGGATTGTTCTTAAACCACTCTGCTGCCCCACAACAGCCTCCACAGAACAGTCCCAAGGAAGCATCGCGGGGGGGGGGGAGAGAGGAAACAAATTTGAATCTTTGGGAAGTGAGGAGGGAGTGAGTGTGTGTGATCATATTGCTCTCTGCCCAGCCACCCTAGCCTTAGATGTGTTTAGGACTTGCCCAAGGGGCAGGCTCTCTTCCCCTCCTGATGATATGTATCCACAGGATTCCAGTCAGAAAAACTGCAGTGCCCATATAGTTCACTCGACTTGTCTATGGGGCTGGCAGTATGCATCCAATCAAAGCCCATGGCAGCCTGGCACCCCAACCCCTCCCAGACACACGACTGCACCCATCTACTTAGCTGAAGGTTAGCGGAAGCCTGTCTGCTTTCCGAGACTATTAGAAGAGTCGGTGCTTCAATCAGTTTGGTTAAGTGAAAGTGCGGAGTCCCTGGTTCCAGCGTTAATGTTCTTTTAATTCAAGAATTTAATTCCAGAATGTCTGGGTTATAAACCTAATCAGCCTGCTGTCCCTCTTGCTCATTCCCCTAGGCTTCAAGAACTGGAAGAGGAAAGAATTTAAAAGGCACCACTCCCTCCATACCCAGCATATTCCTAGATACTTCACTTTTCAACTGTTCTCTTTAAGAGGATGAGCCCTGGGTACCATTATAGCACCAGCACCATTGTTGAAGTGCATTCCCTCCTGGCCAGGGCTATGAGACAAGGCTCTGCCTCCATACAAGATCTTTCTGAACCAGTGTGGATGGGGGAATCTAACACTGAAAGCGGAGGGAATTCTGTCTCCCCTTGACCACATTGCTTCTCTGTTTTCTCCTACTGCTCCCCTGAGCTCTTGATTTCTGTTTTTGCCTAAATAGGGGAGAGAAGCCAGCAGGGAATTGCAGCCACACAGACACACACACACACACACACACACACACAGACACGGTCCCTGCTCTCCTTCCCTACCCATGACCTGCTTCCACGAGCCTGCATTTTTGTCCTTCCTTCCTTCCACTCAAACCCTGAAACACTTGGCTTGCTTCTTCCAGGTAAGGTCTTTAGCCTCACACAGCTTTCCAAAGACTTGTTGTTGTCTATTGTTGCAGCAAGCCAGACAAAAGCAGGCTTTCCCCTCCACAGGCAGAGCCAGCTCTCAGGACCTGCCTTCTCCCTCCTTGCATACTCAGGGATACAAGCACGAAGCCACGAAACGGAAGTCTCCGTCCTCCCTCCTCTACACACACACACACACACACACCTTAGTCCTCTTGAGAGGTTTGCATTCCTCTTGACAACTAAGGAAATGCAGCTGGAGCGACTCTGAAGCACCTTGCTTGGCAAGTGCTGTTGAATCTATGGGCTTCTCAAACTCACACGCAATCCCTGGCTCCAGCATTCTTGGTTTTCTTACCACTTGATTCTGTGGACAAGCCAAGCTTAAGTGTATTTTAAACTATATTTTATTTAAGTTATTAGTGCTTATGCTAGTGTGTGTGATTTTTAGATCTCCCATAAAATGCCTTAAATACAGAAGACATTAGGTCATTAAATGGGGAAGAATAAAACAGATTAAAATAAAGCGAGACACCATGAGATCCATATGTTATCTTGGATTTTAATTAAAAATAAAGATCCTGGCAGAGTGTAATCACGCACACCTTTGATCCCTGCAGCAGGTGGATTTCTCTGAGTTCGAGGCCAGCCTGGTCTGCATAGACAGTTCCAGGACAGCCAGGGCTACACAGATAAACCCTGCCTCAATCAGTCAATTGACCAGTCAATAAGTCCTAGTATGACAAGTGCCAAGGGCCAAGTTTCCCAGGGTGAACTCTGTTTATTCTCTGTATAACAAACAATGAAACATCGCTGCTGCGGCTCATCAGTTAACAGCGCTCAGGGCTCTTCAGAGGGTTTGGGTCCCAGCACCCGCATGGTGGCTCACAACCACCCATAAATCAAGTTTCCAGGGAACCTAATTCCCTCTTCTGACCTCTGTGAGCATCAGGCACACAGGTGGGACAGATATGTATGCAGACGAAACACTCATACACATAAAATAATAAATCTTATAAAATAGGAGAAGTTAGGAGACGATTCCCAACTAAAGCACAACAGTGGAGGGCACAGGAGTCCTGTGTAACTCTATGGCCCTCAAAAGAAAATGGCTTCAAGTTTTCAACTCTCTATCCAGCTTATGGAAGAAATTCGGGAAGTTGCAGATAATGACTGCAGGTGTGTCAGATCCCAGGGAGTGGAGAAAACTAAACTGTCAGGACCTGGACTTTCCCAGTCTTCTCTTACCTCATTTGTCTGAAAGTCCAAATAACCTTTCTCCTTCTCAGACTCAAAGCAAGCAGTGCCCTAAACCTTGGGAGCAGAGGATTGCTCCTTGGTGAAGCACCGAGCTTTATGTCACACTGAGCGTCATGCCCCAGACGGTTGGAATGTGCCTTGGCTTTCATTCGCCCCTCTGAATGGGCAGGAGAGGGCTCTGAACTATTCGACCCACCCACTGTCCTGAACACTCTTGGTGAGCCAACTGAGACGGAGAAACGCTTCACGGAGGGAGTTGTAAGCTTTCTAGAATGTGAAGAACAAATGGCTCAGAATTAGCAATCATAGAAGGCAGGTTGTCTTTCCTTTTCTGAGGGTGTGCACAGGCTTTGAAGCCCTCCACCATAAAAGCGAATGAGCTGAAACCCTTTCAGAACAATTAATCTCTGCACTTTAATATCCCAGCGCCCTGGAAACCCTCCATAAATTGGGGTTGTATCATAGAACTAAATGTCTTTCAGATAGCCCCTAGCTGTGGGAGGGGAGCACCAACTGCCACAGTCCACACTTCCCAGGCCCAATACGACCCTTCTCTATTTGTCACCAATAAAGATGGAGCAAGTCTCTCAAGGTCCAGAGTGATCAATGTACCCATCTTCTGTTCACTACACACTTCGTTGCCCACATCTGGCTCTTGGGAGCCTTGCTAGGGACCAATGAGGAAAGGACACTGACAAACCTCAAACTCACAGCTACCTTGTGACAGAGGAAGATATATGTACCAGCAGGTAAGTTGTCTTTGGGTCCCCGGTGAGAGCCACTGCTGTGACCTCATATGGAGAGCAGAAATGGACTGTGGGCTTCCCCTAAGGAAGAATCTGTTTTCTGCCTCTGTAGCATGGATGTTCCCTAGGGATGCAGTCCAGAGAAAACAAGACACGAATGGATCAGGGTATGCAGTGTGCTCACTGAAGTGCCTGAGCAGAGAAGTGGTGCAGCCCTGTGGTCCCAAGCCCTGTTTTCTTATTGACTCACACCACCTTAAGAGACTCCACTGACTAAACAGTTCATAGCACTGCCTGCTCTTCCAGTCGGTTAGGTACCCAGCACCATGATGGCTCACATCTGTTTAACTGTCATTACTAGAGGTCTGACACCCTCTTCTGACATCCATGGGTACTGCATGCACATGGTGCCCAGACACCCATGCAGGCAAAACTCCCACACATGTTAAATAAATCTATACCATGGTGTAGGGTGTATGTGTGCGTACAGGTCCTGAAAGGTCAGAGAAGCCAGGGCAAGACCACAATAGAATCCACACACCAGATCTTTGATTTTTCTTGAAAAGGCAACTGAATCAAAGGCACTGAAGGCATTAAGTTCAGGAAAACTCTGGAGTTAGACTGAAGAGCTTGTGAGCCCGCCCCCCTTTGCTGGCCTCTAAAAAGATTTCCTATGCGGAAGGAGATGGAGCCCCATGGTGTAGCACTTCTCTGGGAACTAATAAACCTTGGCCTTGAGCCCCCAACACTGACAGATCAAAAGCCAGGAATGGCAGCTGCTCCTGTAATCCCAGCGTTTTGCCCAGTGAGGTGGGAGGATTTCTTTGAGTTCAAGACCAGCCTGAGCTACACTGTAAGCTCCATCCCAACCTGGGGTGTTGGGTCCTGCCTTTTACAGGGACGCCAGAGCACAGCAGCTGGAGCGCACCAGACCAGCCAGAACACAGCGTCCTCGAACCGCCCGCCGTCGCAGGACCGCCCGCCGTCGCAG
>NC_034594.1:108869172-108899954 GCF_900095145.1 Mus pahari | reverse complement strand
GAGGGGCTTTGATCAGAATGTCTTAGACAGAGCCCAATATTTTCCTTTGCAGCCCTGTTCCTTCTTAGGAGTTCTCGTCCTCCAGTTCGAATCCACAGTGGGTTCAGCAAGCAAGAGTGCGAACCCACCCCAAGGTGTTCTGCCCATGCAGACAAGGCGCCGGTCTGCGTGCAGGCAGGAACACTACACTGGGGTACAGAGTGCAACCCTCTCTCTACAAACCACTTACTAAATCAAAATGGCCACAGGCAGTGTGGGGTTGGGGGTGGACAGGACACTCACCAGTTTCAGTTCTGCAGCCTGATGTGTGAGTTTGAGTCTCAGCTCACCTCTCAATCTGTGAGTCCCTGGGTAAATCAGTTCATTTAGAAGTGATGGGAACCGGCGAGCACGATGTTTAGGAATTGTTCCGTAAGTGCCAGGCAACATCATGACTACTTCTGGTCTAGACCCAGTAGGTCACCAAGCCTTACAACTCTCCACATAATTTGCCTCAGAGAAGTTGTCTTTGCAGAGGGAAGTCAGTGAATCTAGAAGCCTAGCGACTGCTGGCTGGGGGAAGATGAAGGTTGGAACACCCTGGGCTGGCTCTCTGCTCCCCCCCACAGCCGGGACACTCTTTCTACAGCTCTGTGTGCAGCTCAGGCCCAGCAGCAAGGCGGCCCGCAAGGTCTCTTACTTGGGTGTGGAGCAGACCAGGTGCTTGTGACCTATTGGGACCCAACCTGCCTGGTACTAAGGGTCCCTTCCCGGGCAGACTAGTCACCCTGAGATTCTCCACTTTTGCTTGGACACTTCTGTCCCTTACAGGGCTTCTGATTTTCTTAGATTTATTTTTTGCCAAAAACTCAATAACCGAAAAGGGGCCCAGGCACAGCTCCAGGCACTTTGTTCACAGTGGTGAAGGTGTCTGGAAGCTGAATGACAGAGCAGGACTGCCAGACCCCTGCCATAGCCCCAAGAGCAGCATGTGACCTACCCTTTGAAGCAAGACATCTGGGCCTTACAGGGTCTCTTCAACTACATTTCCAACTAGAATAAAAAAATGTTCCCTAAGAGAAAAGCTTTTGTAAGCCTTACCCATCGAGGGGTGGGGAAGGAAACCCACTGCCCAGCAGAGACCAGAACCTGGGTCAGGGTTCTCTTGCTACCTCTGTGTACCAGCTGGGTGGCCTTTCCCCAACCTCTGGTTCTTTTTGTTTTGGGGCAGTCTCATAGTGTATCCCAGGCTAGCCTAATACTCATGATTCTCTTGTTTCAACCACCTCAGGGCTGGCCAATTTAGCCTTATCAATTGATTCTCAATTTCCTTATCTGAAAACCAAGACTACTTCATTGGAAGTCATGAGGATTTTAAGTTAATACAGGCCAACTTGATACAAAGTAGCCACAGCACAGACAGTCACACACTCTACAGTTGTACTAGCTTTCTCTCTCATTACCACCACAAATGCCATTTCCTAGCTCACAAGACCATTTCCACCCTCCTCCACTCCTACTACCCGAAAGGTTGGCATCCACTCTCAGTATCAGACTCCTCCTGAGCCAAGACCTGGTACCACCCAGTGTCAATGCCTCTGATCTAAAACGGTGCTTAAGGGAGCCAATCTGACAGTGGGAGAAGCAGATAAAGACTGTGTGGCTGGGGAGGTTTTGGTTTTGATAGTCTTTCTGGGTAGTCTTAGGCAGCTTTCTATGTGTAGCTAAATGTTGCAATCTTCCTGCCAAAGCCTCCAAGGACCTGGATGCCAGGCATGTGCCATCACTTCCAGCACCCCCCTGAAGATCTTAGATATCAGTCATTTTGTGTGCAGGCCTGAATCCTTCTTTTGCAAGGTTACAGTCAGTTTAACAGTGACACAGTTCCTGTCAATTCAATGTTTTGCCTTTCAAAGCCTTGTTCTTTCTTCTAAGTTCCATTATGTCTAGTACAGCAAGAACTCAAGAAGAGCCAGACATGGTGATGCACATGTAATCCCAGCACTCGGGAGGCAGAGACAAGCAGATCTTTCTGAGTTCAAGGCCAGTTTGATCTACACAGTGAGTTCCAGAATAGCCAGAGCTACATACACAGAGAAAACCAGTTTCAAAAACAAAACACAATGAATGAGCAAAGAAACTAAGATCTATATGCACAGGACCTCCAGTGCTAAACCATGTTCTGTAAGAGTTCATGAATCTGTCTATCGCATCATCAGCCACCAAACCCAGATACTAATGCACATGCCAGCAAGATTCTGCTGAAGGGATCCTGATATAGCAGCCTCTTGTGAGGCTATGCCAGTGCCTGGCAAACACTGAAGTGGATGCTCACAGTCAGCTATTGGATGGAACACAGGGCCCCCAATGGAGGAGCTAGAGAAAGTACCCAAGGTGTTGTAGGAGGCTGCAACCCTGTAGGTGGAAAAACAATATGAACCAGTACCCCCTGAGCTTGTGTCTCTAGTTGCATATGTAGCAGAAGATGGCCTAATGGGCCATCATTGGGAAGAGAGGCCCCTTGGTCTTGTAAACTTTATATGACCCAGCACAGGGGAAGGCCAGGGCCAAGTAGTGGGAGTGGGTGGGTAGGGGAGCAGGGGCGGGGGGGGGTATAGGGAACTTTCGGGATAGCATTTGAAATGTAAATAAAGAAAATGATAATTAAAAAAAAAAAGAGTTCATGAATCTGTGTAGCTGTACACCCCTGAGAATACAGGAGATGCTTAACCTGCTGGGCACACACACAGCAGGCATCATTAGCTTAGCAATTGATTTCTAGCAATTGGTGAAATACAAATTCAAACCTTGACCTTTCATCTGAATCCTTCAACTCAATCCTCCTCCCAAACAGCAGGTGCGGAACTGTAGAAGACAGATCCTGGTGTCCAACTTAGAGCTAAGGATTTGTAGTGACATTGAGCAGTCTACCCCACCTTCCCTCCTGTAGGCCCAGCTCCAGCCCTGGGAACTAGGAAAGTAACTCAGTCCTGTCCTCTGCTGCCCTCTTCTGTTGTGTGCTAGAAGTTTCCTGTGACTTCTTCAAAGGCTGGAAAATAACCCACTCTTCTCCAATCTCGCAGGCTGCCCAATGGGTCCACTGCATTAGATTCTAAGTAGAAGTAACTGTGGTTGCTGTTAATTCAGACTAGGAAAAGAGCCATTATTTTCCTGAGCAAGGGGAAAAAAAAAGAAGATTCTTAAGAGATGGCCTTCCTCATCAGAACACTGGAGTGCTATCCATGTTTCTGGCAGACATAGAAGACAGACATGTTCAGTCCAAACTGCATAGAACTGTATAAAATTCATGATTAGGGGCATAATTTTTGCCATCAAAATCCCATCCTTGGGCCTGAAGAGAAGGCTCAATGGCTAAGGGTTCATCCTGCATTTCCCAGAGGACCCAGCATTTCCCAGTAACCACATTAGTCAGCTTACAGCTGCACAAGATTCTACTTCCTTTTCTAGCTCCTGACGGTACCACCTACACGTGGCATACATTCTCACAGGCATCTTTAAAAATCCCCAGGGCTGGAAGGATGGATGACTGTGAGCACATATTTACTCTTCAAGAGAACTGAGATCCATTCCCAACACCCCTGTGAGGGGGCTCATGACTGCCTGGAACTCCAGCCCCAGACAGGACTTCTCTGGTGCCCACACTCACACAGACACACTTTGTTTTTAATGACCCACCCTGGAGCTGGAGAGAGATGGCTCGGTGATTAGGACCACGACTGCTCTCCCCCAGGGCACAGGTGCAATCCCCAGCACCCACATGATGGGTCACAAGTGTCTGCAACTCCAGTCCCAGATCAAACACCCTCCTCTCCCCAGACACATGGCACATAGACACCCATACAGGAAGAACACCCATACACGTAAGAAAAGAAATTTTAAAAATACCCTACTCTTACCTACAAATACTTTGTATTCCAAGTATTAATCGCATGTAAATCCTTAAGAATCATGTCTGGTTAGCAGTGATACAAATTCAACAGGGGCCAATGAGACAGTGGGTTTATGGTTTTGCTCTTGTGCCTGACAACCAGAATTGGATCCCTGGACCTACACGGCAGAGCCATCTCCCCCAAACTCATGCACCCATATGCAAATGCAATAAAACTTTGTTGAGACACAATAGAGATATGAAGTAAAACACCACAGCCTGAGAGCGGCTGTCGTGCTTCACATAGGTTCTCTACCCCAGTTCTGTTACCAGTCCTTAACAGTGACTTCCCGAGGCTCACTCCACAGGCTAGCCCGTCCTGTTTGTATCCCCAAGACCCAGCAGATCTGGATTCCCAGTTAGGTGCCCACTGTCCTCAATCCTCTTCCAGTGAACAGTTCTGGGGGAAGAACAAGATTTCCTGCGAGCACATCTCAGCCCGACCAAAGCCAGCTACCACATCTCTTTCACCTTTGCTCTCCCCAGGGTTAGTACATAAATCCACTCTAAGTTAGAACTATTACCAACTTGACAGGGAGTAGAATCACTTGGAGACAAATCTGTGAGTGGCTTCTCTAGATTGCCGAATCAAATACAGAGAGGCCCTGGTATTTTGCTTCCTGACTGCAGACTGCCTCAAGCTACTGCTGCTGCTATGGCTTCCCACCATGTCGGACTTCACTCTCAAATGAACTCTAACTTCCGTGTGCAGACATCTTGCTGCAATGAACTAATCCAGTGCACAGTATTTTCTCCCCTAGAAAGTCCTGGAGCCTTTAAAACTGCTGATGATCTTATTGAAAGTTGCCTAAACTGTTGTTTTTCTGCTCTTGGTCCCTAAACAGGATGAACCCAGAAAAATACCAAAAGGCTCCAGAACACTTAAGGAAACAAAATAGCACTATCTGGTGGCCACCGCTGGAGTAGCAGACAGAAAACAGGCTGTCGGTCTGAGAAATGAGCAGTTGGGCAAAGAGCTGATGAGATTCACTGCCTCATCCGTTCTCCAGCCTCAGCCACCCCCACCCACTCCACCCTTTACTTCCCGACACTGCTCCACTTGATTCAGTGAAAAGTCCACTTTGCGTTTGCTCCTTCAATAGATGGAGAGGGGAGGCATGTAGTGCTAGAAACAGCAGTGAGATAAGCAGGGGCGTAAAAGCCACCATGACCCATAGGTTTTCCAAGGCATGACAACTACCAAAAGCTGTTACCCAGGACTTGATTCCTGCCCGTGGGTAGCCATGGCAACAGTACTGGGCATGTATTCTCAGCATCTGTGAGGCAAAGGAAGCAGAGCAGGAGGCATTCCACACAGATGGTGGCCATTTCAAGATTTACACATGACCACTTGATTGTAAGACTTCTCTGAGTCTCCTCACACCAGGGCCATATACACAATGGTTGGCCGGTACCTGTTGGTTGAACCCTAGGGCATAAGCCCAACCATACTCAGATGAAGCAGGCTTACCAAACCTCATGGACAATATTCTTATTTCTCTGGAGCCTGCAGGATGGCCTAGGGGGGACAGAGCAAAATGTTCTTAGAATAGATGCAGTCCCAAAGTTGGTCCTGCTAGGAAGGACTGTTAATCTCTGGGTTCCACGTGCTGCACCACTTGCTTCTTACACTTGGTTGGGGTTGGCACTACGTGACCACCACCATGAGCATGGGAAGTACACTTCCAATTGCATCAGGAAAGCTATAGGTGACGTTCATCCTGACTGGCATTTGTCTGAGAGCTTAGGGTGCCTTGCAAGTTTTGACTGGCTGGAAACAGCAGACAACGCCCAGGCATCTGGGACTACCTTCGACGCCACCTCTGCATTTCCCCAGTAGACTATGCTCATGGTCATTGCCTCGAGAGCACTTAGAGCCTGCATAGGCCCTCATCCCACATCAATTTCAAAGTATAATGAATACACATGGTTATGATGTAGGCTAAAATTCGATGCACATTTCTCCTTTTATCGTTCGCTGTCAGGCCTGCAGTCCAGATTGTTTGTCCAGTCTTTTGTGCACGCTCATAGCAGAACCAATGGGAAAGCACTGGCAGGGTGGCCCAACACTGTTCTACTTCTAGCATGAAGCTTGCCAGGGACTAATAAACCGATTGGTCCATCTTACACTGGAAGATAAATGTGTAACAGCCTTTCTGTATAACAGCCATGTGGTCTCTACTCACCTGAAACAGACCACACAATGTCACTAATGCCATCCCTCTATTGAAGGCAGATCATTCAAACACCCACCACATGTGACCTCACCCACCACAGCCCTCTCCCCGTTTTCCTCAGAACCCAAACTTGGAGTGGGGTTATTACTTCTGCTGTCGGCTGGCTTGGCACATCTCATCTATGCTGGTGAAAATGTACAGGAACATTTGTATGTGCTATTTATACATGAAATTTGCTTACAAAGTCTGCAAATATCTTACAAATTGATTATGGCTTAAAAATGGATTTACAACAGCATTGCTTTTTCTTTAAGCTGCATTTTCTTTACAAGTTACACATGAAATCTCTCCAAGTTGAGAAACTTGGGCCACATGCAAAGGACTAAGGCCAGAAGGCCCACCTGGGGAGAAGCCATTAACTCCGGTATTTCAGTCCTGTTGAGGAAGGATGGCTCCAAATGCAGCCAGCCCATAACATGCCGACGATGGGGTCTTCAATGCTCTCTTCCGAAACTCTTCAACAAGCAAAATTCCAGATTCTATTTCTGTAGCACCGTGGCAGGAGAAATCCTTGTCTTCTGATATTTCTGAAAATCAAACCCAAGGCCTCTGGTGCTTGGCAAGTGTTTCATCCCAGCTCAGGAGAACATTTTAATATATGCTGACACTAGCTTATGTCAGCCACTACTGAATGCTCAGCTCTGGCTTCATGCTTAGTGCCCATTTAAAATGCCTGCTGTCCAATACACCTCCTGTTACATGTATATAGAAATCTATTACAGTCAAATTACATGAACAACCCTAGGCAGGACTGGGCCCAGTAAAACACCCATGGGCACCCAAAACTTCTCCATGCCCATCCCAAGACACAAGCAGGTCTTCTACGTCTGCCAAATATTGATTCAGATATAAGTGTGAAGAGGGCGATGCAGAAATCCACTGCACAAGGCCTCAGGGCTGGCAATGGCTGGGGGGTGGGGGGTGTGTGTGTGCTTGCTGCAGAAGCCTGGTTAGGGTGGGAGAGAATAAAGTCCACGGGACATTTACTTATGGCACAGCCCTGTTGAGAGACCAAGTTTCAACGATGGCCACGGAAACAAACGCCATTCTCCAGCTAATCACACACCAACTGTTTGCACTTTGGAGACAGTGGTACTGTGTCCCCCAGTATGGCTGTGGCACCACAGTCCTCCTGACTCAGCATCCTAGGTGCTGGGATTACAAGGAAGGACCACTTACAACCCCACTTTCAGTGGTGGGCTGCTTGGATGCATCTTAGCCATTCTACCAAACCAGAATTTATTAGCCCCTCTCTTTCAGTGTCTGATTATTATACAGGTTCATGGTACTTAATCCAAGTGGACCTTCAACTGAGGCGAAATCTGGGATCGCATGCTCAGTGACAGAGTGAAGGTTTGTAGTCCTGCCCACCACTAAAACTGGGATTCACTCTCTGGCCTAGCTAGTAGACCTCCCTGGTCTATCTGCGCAGACAACCATCGTCCTCCTGACTCAGGTGCTAACTCCAGTCCTCTCTCCTGCAGGGCCTCTTAAGGTAGAAACTCAGTGGCCATTTTACCTTTTATCCAACATTCCTCCATGGCAGTGGTTCTCAGCCTTTCTAATAGTGTGACTCTTTAACACAGTTCCTCAGGTTGCAGTGACTCCTGACCAGAAAGCTATTTATTCCACTGCAACTTCGTAACTGTAATTTTGCTACTGTTAGGAACAGTAATGTATTTTTGGAGACAGTGGTTTGCCAAAGGGGTTGTGACCAACTCATTAAGAACCACTGCTCTAAGGAATCAGCAAGCTTCAAAGCTAACACGTAATAAAATGTTTTGTTTTTATAAACCTTAGTTTCTGTCCGGCACACAGGTGGCCTGAGTTGAACGCTGAATGTCTTCAGTCTGCTCGGGGTTGGATACTGCACGCAGAAAAAAGCATGGGAGCACTGGCAGAACTGAAGCAATCCCAGGGTTTAGTTCATTTTACATAGCTGACATTTCAAATTTGGTATCAACACATACAAACAAACCATGGTTCCCACTTGGGAAGGGGATGGTTGTATCTCCTATCATATCAGCAACGCTGCTAATATCATATACACACAATACACAAGCTGGCGAGGGCGCATATATAGTTCACTTGGCAGAGTGCTTGCCTGGCATGCACAAGGCCTTCACATTTGATCCCGGGCACCACAGAAATTGGGCACACGTTTTAGCTACAGAATTAAAAACAGAAGAATTCAGAATGAATTCAGAAGTTCAAGGTCACTCTTGGCTACAGAGATAGACTGGACTCTATAAAACTCAAATGAATAAGCAAAAAAACCAACAAGACCCAGAGGGAACTGGGTGGTGGTGGTGGAACATGGCTTTAATCCCAGCACTCAGGAGGCAGAGGCAGATGGATCTCTAAGTGAGAGGCCAGCCTGGTCTACAGAGTGAGTTCCAGGCCTACACAGGGCTCATGCTCAATGGCAAAAGTTCTCAGCTGTCAGACGGGGTTTTAGCAGCAGTCCATCTTCTTTGACACATATTTACTTCCTTGGACAGTGCCAGGCATAGGAACCAGTCTTGCTTGTGCTCTACCACTAAGGTGCGCCCCAGGCTCAGTAATGCCCTCTTCAAAGCTTGCTTTCATCCCCAGACAACAAGAGACATCACAGCAACTGCAGGACACTGCAGACCACTGAGTTATTCTTAAACAGATTTAATTATCTGGATTGCATAGGGGACAGTACATTTAAATTTTCGCTATTTCACAAACTGTTTTTTGACGTTTTATTAAAGGTCTGCTAACTCTGCCCACCATCAGGCTTATGGCTATAGACAGTGAGGAAAACAAGGGTTTGCAACAATTTAGGAGAAAAGTGAGCCAGAGCCTGTTGTTCTGCTCACCAGGAAGTCTTCCTCTCTGCAGAACAGGGGGAAACTGGTATGGGCTGTCCACAACCAGAAAGACTGATGAAATTACATAGATGGCAGAGAAATCCCAGGCAGGCCCAAGGTTCCCCTCAACTGATACAATAGAACTGAGCCTCTAAGATGATGGACCACATCTTAACCAAACTTCCCTGTCAATTCCATTATGATAAAAGCATTCCATAGGAGAGCTGTCTTACATCTGGATTTGGGGACCACTTCAACATTCTGAGAGCTTACTGAAAAAGAACATGGCTTGAAGGACTGGCTCTGGTCTTCTTTATTAGTGGGGCATGAAGGCACAGGCCCACCCAGACAATAAGGCTACAGAGTCTCCTAGAGCAAACACACTTCTGCTGCTGCCTGCCTGGGAAGAAACAGAAGCAAGCAACCCTTCTGGTTCTGCAGGCCCACAAGGTAGAAGGGCAGAAGAAGCTGTAGTCTAGTGTTATAATAGGACCAAGGATTTATTATTCCACAATATAAACTGTAACATTTGATACATTCTACCAAAAAAAAAGAAGAAGAAGAAGAAGGGGGGGGGACCAAGTAGGGAGAAAGCCAAAATACAGCTGTGGCGATTACTTACAGCGCAGTCTCTTTCTACATCACTAGTGCAGTGACACCAGAAACTAGACATTTGCTTTCTGTACATGAACCAAATGCTAAAGCACCAACACACTGTTTAGAAGTTTGTTTTGTTTTAATTCCAGCCACTGAAACCAACATAGAAGTTATTGCTGAGATAAATAAACCTAGCCTACCAGAAAGGAAAAGGGGAGAAAGAAAGGAACAAAAACCCCAAAGTAAAAACTTAAAATCCCCCAATGTGGTGACAGACCTAAAGGAGCGCGGCTGCTCTGTGAAGGTTACTGGGATTCTGGTGCCCCTGCTGGGCTCTGAAACTGAGTTGGACTCTTCAGCCGGCATATCCCAGGCAGAAGTACAATGTTATGCTGTACACAAAAGGTGCAAACTCCAATACCTTCGAAATCAGTAGAGACCCCTGCAAAAAACAGTCAGCATTTTAAACTTCAACAACCACAAACAGCTTTTAAGGAAAAAATTACAAAAAAGTGTCAAAAATTTTTTAGTTGTTTTTTTCTTTTTTTCAAAGAGTTCTGGAAAAATGATCCCATAAGGAATAGAAATAGCACCGTGTACAGGCTGGCTCGACCCCAGCCCTGTAGCTTTGCTGAGATTGAAGAAATCTTCTTTATTGGAGTCCTGAATTACATGAAGTGAGTGTGTGTTTTGTTTTTACTTTCGGCTTGGTGCGTCCTTCCCAGTACAGCGCACACAGATGTAGTCTTCCTTCTCTGCCATCTCTGGAGAGACACCAACACAGACCTGGTGAAACCACTGATTGCAGCTGCCATCACACTGGACCCAGTCCACCTGGTTACAAAGAGCAGGGAGATGGGGGGTTCAGAGGAAACAATGCCATTCAAAATCAGGCAGGCCGTCTGCCACTGTCCCCGCACTGGGGCCTCTGGCACAACAGCTAACCACAGGAGTGTAGCTGGGAGGCAGAGAGTCACTCTTCAGGTTGTGCCTGCTTTGGGGTAGGCAGTGCTGCCCTGTGACAGTAAGCAAAAGGGCACTCACTCCATCAGCATCCCTCCCACCTTCTGAGCGCCGGGACGGTGAAAGCTGGAGGAGCGAGAGAAGGAAAAAAGGAAGAACGAGAGTTTCTTCAAGAAAAGGAGGAGACCCAGGACGATGTTAAAAGCAGAGATTATCAGGAGGGGAGAACTGAGCAATCCACTCAGATCAGCTCAAAGCAGACAAGCAGAGGAGAAAGACCCAAGGAGATGAGGTGTAGCTTACAGGGTTTCTCAGTTAGGGGGGAGCACGTCCTCTATGGCCCAAACCTCACTGACCTCATCTCCTTCTGGCTGCAGGCAGCTCACCGCTGGACAGATGGCATCTTCATCCTCAGAGTCCTCCTGTTCGGAGTAGGATGTGTCTGAGGGCAGGGAATGAGTTTCGGCATTACGGACTAAGTCATAGCTACGCTCTCTTTCTAACTTGAAACTGTTCATGTCCTTGGGGTGACTCAGTTTGATTTTCTTCTTTTGGGGGGTCCGCATGTGTTTAACTCGATCCCACCGCTCACTGGGAAGGCCTTCTCTTTCTGGGCGCCTTTTCAGTTTTCTCTCAGGACTGTTGATTGCATCTCGTTTCCCTCGAAGGCAATCGTTCTGGGTGGGAGATGGCAAATTCAATGTTAGCTTTCAGTTTGCCCATTACTAAAACTGAACTAAAGAAAAACATGCAAATGAGAAACCAAATGATCCTGGAATACACTGCATCCTAACCGCTGCCACCATCTCCACGGCCTCAGCCTTCACAGCTAGCTTAACTCCCTTCGCTGAGCACTGGTGGCGAACTGGGGATACCAAACTTCAAGGCAACCTGAATATACCAGCAGAGGAAAGACATACACAGACCCTCCTTTTTACCAAATCCTTGGGTGAGTTGCTGGCTCTGCTAAGCATTTGTGAAGGCTATCGAAATCTAACAGGGGTAAGACGACTGGGTTGGCTGTGATCAATCTCAGGGTACCTTTCATAAGGATCTTTTCCCTTGTGGCTTCAGTCTTCCCTGGTATGTTTTTTATCCTGATTATACTCTCAGGCATTGTGTGTGAGCTCCTTACAGAGCTAGAAGTGAGCAGAAGCTTCTTAACAGTGCTGAGACAGACACGGGGTATATATCACCGGGGCTGGGGAGATGACACGGGGTATATACCACAGGGGCTGGGGAGATGACACGGGGTATATACCACAGGGGCTGGGGAGATGACACGGGGTATATACCATAGGGGCTGGGGAGATGACACGGGGTATATAGCACAGGGGCTGGGGAGATGACATGGGGTATATAGCACAGGGGCTGGGGAGATGACACGGGGTATAGCACAGGGGCTGGGGAGATGACACGGGGTATATAGCACAGGGGCTGGGGAGATGACACGGGGTATATATATAAGCACAGGGGCTGGGGAGATGACTCAGCGGTTCATGTGTGGTCTGCCATAAAAGCAAGAGGACCCCAAATCCATGTCAGTACTCAGAGGCTATGATGGCTCGTCTGTGTTTTCAGCCTTGCGAGGCAGAGGTAAGGGACTCCTAGAAAAAGTTGGCTAACAAGAACAACCTATCTGTCATCTGCTATCTCTGAGCCCAATTCAAAGATCCAATCTCACTATCAGGTGGAGAGCAATCCACAATTCTACACGTCAATGTCAGGAAATGAATTACAAGCATGTGTGTGTGTGTGTGTGTGTGTGTGTGTGTGTGTGTGTGTGTGTACCTGTACATACACATGTGAAAATATGCATATATAAACATACCACAAAAAAATACACACGAAAGGGGCAAGGGAGACATTACAGTTTCTGTCAGGATCTAGGATAAGCAGCCTCTACAGCTGCAGTGCTGGTTACATTTACCTACAGGAATAATGAGAAGCATCTGTTCTCTAGCATTTTAAAAATATTTATTAACAAAAGACCCTTTCAGCTGCAATTATATTTTCATCCTTATAGCAATGCTTCTACAGAGGAAAATATGCCTACGTCTCAATATTATCATTTGGAAGCAATAAGAAGAGTTCCCTAAAAAGAAAAATTTAGATGTAAAAATTCAGGACCGAAATCTAAGCTGTGACACCCAAACTGCTGCCAGTGGTGCCCAGTTTCTGTCCTCTTGTAGAACAGAGCTGTGCGGTAGACAGTTTGTGTGCTCTTGTGGCTCAAAGACACAGCCACCTTTTTTGCAAAATCATTAGAAGGACACTGCCAAGCACAAGCTGCACATCTTGGGCTCACTCACCTTCTCACTACCGGATCTAACTGGTGAGCTTCGGTCCGCTTGCTGAGCAGAGCTTGGCTTCGTAAGTAGAGTCTGATAAAGCTCCTGAATTTCAGGAAGGGATACCTGGAGCAACTGGGCTTCCATCAGCAATTCATTCACTTCTGGACTCAAACCTGTTAACGACCACAGCCAATTAGAATAGGAACAGAGACATTTAATACAAGCACTGGTAAGCCTGTCAGGTACAGAAGACGGCCTCCACTCCGCCTCCCACCATTCCTCCCTTAGCTGCAGTCGGTTTGTCAGGTCTTCTTATGCACCTAACCCACAGAGCAAGGGTAATATAGATTCCCTAATGTGTTACAGGGGAAACACCAACTCCATCACAACTGACACATTTCACTAACACCTAGAGCATGGAGGACTGCAAGGAGCTCAGACCATGTGACTGACACCCTGAAGTAAGCAGGCTGAGGCTGGAGATTCCAGTTGAAACTAGGCAGAATTCTAAGAAATGAGGACTATGATTGGTGGTACACACTCATAATCCCAGCACTTCAGAATCAGAAATAGTAGGATCAGGAGTTCAGCTACACAGGAGTTTGTGACCAACATTAGCTAACCTCATCACACGCACTCACGCACGCAGAGGAAAAAGCAACCTCAGCACTTGGCAACAGGAACATGGACCAGAATTTTAAGATCATTTTCCAGGGCTGGAGAGATGGCTCAGAAATTAAAGAGCACTAGCTGCTCTTCTAGAGGACCTGGGTTCAATTCATAGTACTCACATGGTGGCTCACAACTGTCTGTAATTCCACCCCCAGGAGATCTGACAGTCTACAGACACCTCATACACATGGTACAGACATACAGGTAGGCAAAACACCCATACACACAAAATTAAAATAAAAAACAAATGTTTAAAAGAGGTAATTTTGACTAAAGACTAAATTTAAGGCCATCCAGAAGGGAAATGGAAAGAGGTAGATTTAAAATATAAATGACTTTCAATATCCTCCAGAAGTTGCAAACAAGGTCATCCACGACTTAGCATCTGCCCTAAATACATGGTGCTTGGTGCTAGATGGCACAGGACTAACTCTTATCCTTAAATGTAGTCAAAATAAATCAGAATAGGTATCCTTTGCATTTATAGATCTTCAAATATGATTTATAGATCTTTCAAACATTATTAGAAAATATACAGTAATAGGTCTTCCTTGCCTCGAACCCGTAATCATCCTGCCTCTGCCTGCGTAATGCTCCTGGTACACACATGTAAAACCATACTTGCTCTTTAGGATACCAGATCATCTATTATAAAAACCTAGGCCAGATGGCATTGTATTATCTAAGAATAGTATAAAATAAAATACAAACCATGGAGGGGGATACAACTCTGTCCAGTAGAGAAGGGAGAGTGTAAATATGAGGTTCTGTTGTCCCAGTCATCGGGCAATGAAAAGGATGTTGTGCCAGGAGGCTGAGACACCTGATGAAAGACAAACACCTTATTTCGAGGCTTTGTTTATCTATCTATTTATTTATTTTTATTTTTTTAGTAAGTCTCCTCTGGCATCTAAAAACCGGCCAAACCCACCCTCAAGGAAACAAAGCCATTCAATTTTCTAAGTTAACTCAGACTGACCCCAGAGAGGTTGGGAAACAAACTGTTTTCTCTGCAAGAGAGCAGGTCATACCACCTTTCAGTGCTTGTGTAACTCTTTACATGACAAATTACTCAGAAGGCATGTAACTGTCATGAGCTGGACGTGGTGGCACACACCTGTAATCCTAGCACTTGGGAGGGAACAGGAGGATCAGAAGGTTGAGGACATCAATGGTTCTATGAAACCCTGTCTCAAAAACCAGTCACAACTTTGTCCTTTCCCTTTATAATCAAATTAAACTCTCAGAACACCCCTGGTCAAGAAGTGCCAGGAACTCTGCTGCTGGCTCCCCAAGCAGCAGCAAGTATTTAATCAGGTGCTACTCAGAAGCCTGCAGAGGAAAAGCTCAAGTAGACAGGTCATTTACAGTCCCTGCACCTGTGCTCTGGGGGATCACCTAACTGGAGCTGTCATCAGTCAAGCAAAGGAATCCTGAACCTTTCCTCCTCCACCTTGGTGATGCTGGGGCTCAGACCCCAGGTAGACATACTAGACTTATCTATCCTCAAGCTGTTGAGAAAGTTGCAGGGCCAGTCTGGTCTAAACTCCTGTGCTCAAGTCATCTCACGCTTCGGAATAGCTAAGGGTGCAGATAAATAACACTATACCCAGTTTGTAAATATCTGTTACAGAAATATATTGGGATAGGGAGCCATCAAAATGGCTCAGCGGGTAAAGAAAGAAAGGTGCTTTCCATTAAGCTTAATGACCTAAGTTCAATAACCAGGACTCACAGGATGAAATGAACTGTTTAAAAAAATTAAAGGGTTGGCTCAGAGTTAAGAGCACTTCTTCCAGCAGAGTCCTGGGTTCAATTCCCAGCACCCACAAAGTGTAACCCCAGTTCCAGGGGATCCAGTGTCCTCTTCTGACCTGTCAGTACCATGTACACACATGTGGCAAACATGCATACACATAAGTAACAAATCTAAAGAAAAAGGAGGGGAGTGACTACTGCCATTCTAACTGCACTCTCCTTACCACCACTCTTCCTGCAGCCCACACACAGGAGCCAAGGGAACCTGACCACCTGCAGGGTAACTGGTAGAAGGATCTACCTCTCCATAATAAGATCGTGAACAGGGGAGACAGTTCAATTTATAAAGTGTTCCTCATGCAGAAGCATGAAACACCTGAGTTTGATTTCCAGCACCTACACTGAAGCAAGCAAGCAGACAAAAACAATAAGCTAGGTATGGTAGCGTATATGTTCTTAATCCCAGCACGATGGAGTAGGGGACAAGCAGGTCCTTGGAGCTCACTGGTTGGTCAGCCTTGGATTCCAGTGAAAAAACCCTGTCTCAAAAAACCAAGGTAGATAGCTCCACAGAGGCCTACACACACAAACGTGCAAATGCATCTGAATTCTGCAAACATTATTCTCCCTTAAAGGACAAGCAAGGTTTCCCTTTCCACCCCATGACTTACATGAAAGGAAAAAAGAAAATTCAATCAAGCAAAAATTTATATGCATAAAAAGTATATGCATAAACTAACCATGCATACAGACTTACAGAAAATGAAGTAGAAGAATTATATATTGAAGAGATATACAGGAGCACAACAGAAATAGCATGTCTGACAAAGACACCTCAGTGTGGGGGTGCAATTCCGTTTGGTTCCTCAAGTGACTGGTGCATGAAATCCTACTTTCAGTCCCCAGTACCAAACAGTCTCACATGCCACCCACAGCCCCAGCACAGAGACAGGACACTAACTGAAGATCACATACAGAAAATTCAAAAACCATTTGGGCCAGCTGAGAACTTTGCTCAAAAAGCAAAAAGCAGGGCCAGCAGGATGGTGTGCTCCCTAAGCCTGATGATCAGGCTTGCTCAGAACCCACAAAAGGAGAAGCGGGGGCCGGGAATGCCGGGGCCAGGAGGGGATGGTCTCAGGAACAGCCACAGCAGACAGAACCAGAGCTCTGCCGACCACAGAATCCCAGGAAGTGCAGGCTCACCTTCTCTGTTGCTGATGGCTGTCCTGCTGAGGCTGCCCATCTGCTAGACAACAGTCCAGAACCCACTTGGTCTTGCACAAGTTTTAGATTCCCTGAAGAAAGCAGCTGCTGGGCTCTATGTTGCCAGTTCACGGTTCTTTCAATCATGTATCGGAGTGCATCTCCTTCAGGAAGACGAACTCTTATACGCTGTAGGGAGGCCAGCAGAGGCAGAATTTTCTCTAATGGAGGCTTCTCTGACCTCCGACAGTGAGGACAAAGCCAGATTCGGGAGCTTTGTGAAATACTGGGTGCTGCCACACAACTAGTATGGAAAGCATCCCTGCAGAGTTCACACTGAATCATGGGAGTGGCTGGAGTCTTCTGACACAAGCAAACTTTCATTTCTACATCTTGGACAGGTGACAACAATTTCTCTTCATTGGCAAATCTGAGAGACTGCAAAGCTTCCATCTCTCGTAGGCGAGCTTCCCCAAGAGTTGCCATCTGAAAAGGAGTTAGCCAACAAAGACACTGTCACAGATAACTATCACTCCTCCACAACTCAAGATCCTAAAAGCTAATTAGATGGGCTGCATTCCAGTCCAAAGCTAAGCTACAATCTACTATGGTTAAGTGAACGGGACAGCAAGATGCAAGCCAACAAAGTCTATGGTGAGACCCTACTGAGATGAGACACAACACACTGCTCTGCACATAGTAAATGCAACTATTTACTCAGCAATTATTTAACGTGTTGCACCACCTCTTAAAGTCCAACCTGTAGATTTATACTAACTAGAATATTTACTTCGCTGAAAATGTCTGCTCACTTTGGACCTTCTGTACTATAGCCATTCCCTTAGATTCTGTGCTCTTCTAAAAAGGAGTGGTAGCTCAAGACTGAAAGTGTGGCGCTCAGAAGGCAAAGGCAAGAGGACTGAGTGCAGACTGAGCCTCAATCCAGCCTCAAGCAGCCACTGCACGGTGGCCAATCTATGTCTTACTGTGGTTCACTGGTAAGGCACCCAGACACAATGAACACAGCAATAATAGGCTATGAAATTAGTATCTAACAAAAAACAAACAAACAAAAAAGAAAACAAATAGAAAACCATCTGGAACTGGGATGCAGCTAATGAGCTCTTCCCTAGCATGCATGCATGAAGCACTGAAATCCATCCCTAGCACTTCATAAAGTAACTGGGCATGGTGGCACACGCCTCTTAACCTTACAAAGAGGCTTGAAAATACATAGGCAGGATCAACTTCAGTCTTAAGACTGTATGATATTTTGAACACATTTTCTCTAGACACCACTTACAAGCTATCCATAAATGGAACTTTACAAGATCAGACCAAGTGCTTACTAGACACTAGGGATCTGTCCAGATTAACTGGCCAACTGTCTCAAGGACAAGCACCGGGAGAGAACAGATACACAGGTGAAACACATTCTTTAAGAACCAAAGCAGATTCAGCAGATGAAATGTATTAGTCATAAGGATAGAATGAATTCTCCATTACTTCTTTTCAGATTTTCAGTAGATACACAAATAAAGAAGTTTTTTGTTTTTTTTTTGAGGGAGAATAGGTATAGAAGTAAATCATAACAAACTTAAGGTATATTAAAATAACATCTATTTTTGTTGAATATAATGTTCATAGAGATAGTTATGCATGTATACGTTATGTATTAACAAGGTCCCCTCACACAGCTCAGCAATGGAAAGCAAATGAGGACCATAGCATACTCATAGACTATG
Organism: Mus pahari; assembly: GCF_900095145.1. NCBI lineage: Eukaryota > Metazoa > Chordata > Mammalia > Rodentia > Muridae > Mus > Mus pahari. Next base: position 108,881,717 of record NC_034594.1, on the reverse strand, counting down.
TTCTCACAGCCAGGAGCAGACACTAGAGTCTATGAAAGATAACGTATGCAAAGCCCGAATAGGAATTCGTGTATTTCAAGGAGAGAACCACCACTTTCAATGAAGCCTTCATAAAATGAACTACCTGAACAGTACTCAGGTAGCAGTCACATACAAACATACTATAAGGGGAAAAAACAAAAACCAAACTTTCCATAGATTTGACTGTCTTTAATAAAGAACAGACTCTAGGTGTCAAATTTATAAATAAACCAAGGCAATTTTATGTCAATGTCAGATAGCTACTAGAGAAAACACTGAGGTCCAAAGACGAGTCCATTCAGTCTAGTTCCACACAGTCAAGTTTCAGTACATGTTGTGCACTGATGTCTTGGTCAACAATGGACAGTATAATCCAGAGATCCTGGTAACACTATATTGTCTACTGCCATGTAGACTATTTTGATACAGACTAGTTTGAGTTGGTATGACAATGACTAAACTAACCAACAACACATTCCCCAGAATGTGTCCCACTGATCTGTGACACGTAACTCCATCCTTAGTTATGCTCCACATTGTGGCGAGGGCCTTTACCCACTGATCCAGCTCAGAAGCCCAGCGATCACACAGCTGGGTCCTTTCACCAAGACACTCTGCTCATTAAACGTCAGCCAGACACTGCTGAACCTTCTCGGGCACTATCTTCAATCAACAATGCTTACAAAACATGGGCAAGGACTCAATTATTGAGCATAACTTTTTTTCCTAAACTGTTTTTGAGATAGCATCTGGTCCTGTAGCACTGGTCTGCAACTCAGATCCATCTGCCTCTGCCTCCTGAGCGCTACCCCACCCAGCTCCTAGATGCTTTTGATATGTCTCCTGTGGCAAGTTAACTTTGCAGTTTCACCTTGTGGCAGCCTTGATCTCCTTAGCTAGTACTTCTAGATAATCCATAAACACTCTCAATATTCAAGGCTCAGGCTGAGCTAGGCATGGTGAGACACACCTTAATCCCAGCACTTAGGAGGCAGAGGCAAGCTCAAGGGCATTATGGTCTACATAGTGAGTTCCAAGACAACCAGGGCTACTGCAAATTTTATGCACTTGTGGGGATGTTTTGTGTTTTATAATTTTGCAGAATTCAGGCACTCATTAATGCCAGGCAAGGGCATTAACAAAACAAAAACAAAACAGACCTCACTGACTCTATCCTCAAACTTCACGATTTTCAAAAGTTCTTTTGGCAAACTCAAGTACTTTTCAAGTTATTCTGCTAACCATGCTGCTATTCCTACCTAGTCCTGAAAAGGTAAGAAACTACCCTTCCCCAAAATAAAGCAGAAGAAAGCCTGGTACGCACAGCTGCCGCAGTCTCTTTGCTCTCCATCAGAGCCCTCTCCAGATCACTCAGGCTCTCTAACTTGGTGCTTCTCTTCTTCCCACTCGGCAAGGGCTCCTTCAACTTTCTCTGTTTCCTTTTCAGCCCCAAAAGGCCAATGTCACACCGAGGGCAAAGAACCTAATGTAAGAGAGAAAACAGAGCCAGTGGTGCAACAGATTTCAGATTAACCAAGTTAAAGGCCTGAGCAGTACATGAGTGTCTCTCACAGTCAATCGTTTTCTTTGAAGCATGCTGCCTCTAAAAACTCTACTCACAAGCAGGCATGTGTAACACACACACACACACACACACACACACACAAAATGATTAAACAAGAGAAAAAAGGGGACAGGAGGAAAAGCAGACTCCAAAAACATAGCCTTTTGATCCAGATTTAATGAAATGGGTTAAAATGATATACTGATTCTAATGATAATGCACAGCTTACAAAATATAAAAATACTCTTAAGCTTTCTATGAAAACTTGGTGAGGTCATATCTCAGGTTTACTAAAAATGCGGGCTGGGGAGATATGGCTCAGTGCTTAAGAGCATCGACTGTTTTCCAGATTCCAATTCCCAGCACCCATAAGGTTCACAGCTATCTAACTCCAATTCCAAGGGACAAACTTTAGATTCCATGGGCACTGAACACAAATGGTACCCAGATATACATGCAGGCAAACCAGCCATACACATAAAACAAAGGTAGTGAATCATAGTCAGGACTGGAGTCTAATTTGAGCATAAATAGAAACTGTTACACAGCCAGGTATGGAGGTGCACACCTGGAAGCCCTGAACTTAAGAGGCAGAGCAAAAGATTGCCATAATTCAAGAATACCTGAGAATAGAGAGAGACTCCTATCTTACACGCATACACAAAATCTAATGAAAAAAATGTTCTCAACTATATCCTAAATGAAGCCAGAAAACGTTCAAAAGTTGCTAAAAATGACTCACAATTAGACTGATTCAATGAGGTCACTTTTGCATGCTATAAACTCATTCAAACTAGAGATCAAAGTTCCTGCACACAAGATCATTGCAAACTTACCTCTAACAGAGAATATGTAGAATTCTCAGGCAAGAATGTTTTAGCAGCACATTCTTTCCAAGCATGAACTTCAGCTACTAACATCTCCAGTCGTGGTAAAGAACTCAGATGTACTGGGATAGCTCGGCCTCTTGCAACAAGTTCAATGAGTGTTTCTAACACTGGCACTCGTCCTCCTGCCTAATAAATTAAGAAAAGAATACTTCTACATAAAATAGGAAAAGTATACTTCAGTCTAGCTCATGGTCAATGACTTCATGGTCATGGCTCCATGACTTCAACATGTTAAATTCAGCAAGGGTGGGCAAACACTTAATGCTAAGCCTCAAAGGATAAAAAAAAAATGTGACACAATTATCTTTTATCTGTTTAATTAAACACATCTATAAATTTTTTATACCTATAAAGTCCCTCACGTTGGTTCCTATGAGCAGTATTCAAAGAAGTTTATCTCAATAGAAATATTTGTACTAGAGCGAGCCTGACTTGCATTTTTTAAAGATAATATTTTATTCCAATTCACTTGTCAGTGATGACTTCCTAAAACAATTCAGTACAAATTACAATAACATTGGGCTAAAAATCTCAATGTTTCTTAAAACATCAGTACATATAAGAATAATGTGGAAAGCCCATTTACTTATATATAATTTCCTGGTTCTCATCCCAGACATTCTGATTCAGTATGTCACAAATAGGTCCATGGGATAGATATAAAAGAGAGAGGGAACATGAAGAGGGGAGGGACCCACTAGAGATGTCTAAGGAATGGGAGAAGAAGTTGGGGAAATTGTCAAAGAAGGATTTATAGAACTGTGCTGGGGGGAGATGGCTCAGAGGACCCAGGCTTGATTCCCAGCCTCCACATGGAACTGCAGTTCCAGGGGACCCAATACCCTCTTCTGAATTCCTCAGGAACCAGGCATCCATATGACGCACAGACACACATACCGTCACAACAGTCATACATGTGATAAATCTAAGAAAGGCTTTAATACATTTATGAACTAAATGGCAAGTGAACACACTCAGGAGAAACAACCACACACCAAACATCACAGCCAAAACCAACACAGAGATGAGGGACAACAGCTCTAAGAAGCCAGAGGAGAAAGCATGCAGGTCGTAGTTGCACATGACTGAGAGCTATTGCACCGTTAGCATCAAGGGCCACAGACACCAGGGTGGGAGGACTGTAGCCTCCTGCTCCTGCTTCTGCCTGCCTATTCCTCTGCTCACTGCTGTCAAACTCTGAAGGCCCTACCCAGGCATGTCCAGGTGGTAGCAAATCACACTAACAGCAGACAGACTCAGGATGTTGTATTTCCTTTTCAACCTACCTGCAATGCATCCACATCCTGAACCCAGTCTCTGGCTCTTTGCACAGAATCCTTCAGGACTGTACCATTGGGCAGGTAGGCAGGGATCTCCTCCATCTCTTTGACAGCTGTAGCAAGGCTACTCAAAGAATGCCGCGGCCTGTGAAATCAAAGCGGAGACATTTCCAACTGCACAGACATTTCACAACTGCACCTTTCTTTCGTCTCTATTTTTAAGATTTATTTTATATGTATGAGTATTTTTGTCTGCATGCACATGTATGTGCATCACTTGCCTGCCTGGTGTCATGGATCCCCTGGTACTGGAGTTACAGACAGTGGTGAACTGCCACATGGGTACTGGGATTTCTAGAGAAGCAGCCAGTGCTCCTAACTACAGAGCCATCTCTCCAGCCACAAACTGCATTTTTCTTATAGATGAGAAAAGACTAGGAAGATCATTGTAAAGAAATTCACCACCAAAACAAAAAAAAACTGAATGGCACTGATCACTCCATATCAAATTGACTCATTTCAAATGATCAAGCTATTGAAAGTAGGTATGGTTTTCATCATTGTACGTGCGCATGCAGGAGTGCCTTGCAGAGAGGGCACAGGCAGCCCTGGAGCTTGTGCCCAACACCAGCGCAGGGGCACCTTTAGCAGCTAGCTGAGCCATCTCTTCAGTCCCAGAGTCTAGAAACACAATTAGTTCTACATGTTCCTGATTTTATGAAATAAAGGTCTAATGCAAAAAGTAACTTACTAATATTAATAACTGGTATTTATTCTATGTTAAGCCAAATAAAATGTTAAGAATCAAATAAACTAAGAAAATTTAAATTCTCTAAAACATTAACACACTCAAAGCACAACGGCAAAAAATTCCACACCCTCTCAGCATAATGACCACTATCTTAAGAACGCAAAACAGTCCCTGCAACCTAGGCTTTTTAATGTCTATGCTGTCTACTGAACACATAAATATTTGCCACAAAGAAGGAAGGATTAGAAAATGACTTCAATGGTGGTGGTGCACGCCTTTAATCCCAGCTCTTGCGAGGCAGAGGCAGGCAGATTTCTGAGTTTGAGGCCAGCCTGGTGTACAGGTGAGTTCCAGGGCAGCCAGGGCTACACAGAGACACCCTGTCTCGAAAAAACAAAACAAAAAAAGGAAATGACTTCATTTTCACCGATGCACAGATGCCTATCACACTTCTACCTAAGGTCTAAAACAAATGAAGCATCCAGACCTACCAAGCAAGAGGAAAAATAATAATTTCTACTGAAAATATTCTGTATTACATTACTGTACAGAATGAACACGTCAACTCTCAGACATTTGATTTGTCTTTCATGACTCTGGATTCTATTTATTTTGCATTTATTTATCTACTTTTTTATTTTGCAAACTTTTTCCTTCTTACAATGTTCATTTCCATCTAAATAATTTCATAAATAGTAAAATAAGAAAGATTTGGGGGGGGGGGGCTGGAGAGATGGCTCAGAGGTTAAGAGCACCGACTGCTCTTCCAGAGGTCCTGAGTTCAATTCCTAGCAGCCACATGGTGGCTCACAACCATCTGTAATGAGATCTGACGCCCTCTTCCGGGGTGTCTGAAGACAGCTAGTGTACTTACATATATAATAAATCTTTAAAAAAAAAAAAAAAAAAAGATGTTTTTTTCTCTTATGAAACAGGACCTCACTTACTATGTGGCCAGGCTAACCTCAAACTCACCCGCCTCTGCCTCCTAAGAGCTTGGGTTAAAAGTATGTATCAGAAACCCTGTAACTTTCATTACTCATGTTTCAAATCAAGCCCAAACAGATCAGCTTTTTGCACAAGTATTCTACAAGGACAGCAAATGTTTATAAGCACTTGCCAAATAGTGGCTTCTCTCTGTCCTACACTTTAAAGTCCATCTATTATCCAAAGCTCTGGAAACTGCCTTGTGTTTGTCTACCTTGCTCTAAGGAGACTCTTGGCTTTGTCGTCCCAGTGCTCTGACACTGTTAGCAGCTCCTGCAGGCGGGCCATAGCTTTCTCCACAGCAGAATATGGAGCCAGCCCCACCCCTAAGTCTATGAGCCGTCGCATATCATCCAAAGAAAGGGAGCTGGAGTCCAGGCAAGCCTGCTGGACCTCTTCTAGCCATCGGGCCTGCTCTAAGCGAATGCGCATCTCAGTGAGCTGTGGAAGCTCAACATCAAATTCAAAGCTGACATCCAGCAACTCCTGTAGCTCGGCAGCGCTAGGCATTTCCTCAGACAGTAGTTTTTGGCTTTGCTGTTGGAAATCTTCCACACGATTCAAGAGATCCTAAAAGACAAAGGCAAAAACAATTTAAATCATACCATCAAAATACAAGTTCAGCAGGGTAGTGGTGGTAGGCAACTTTAATCCCAGCCCTCGACGGGCAGAGGCAGGCTGAGTTTGAGGCCAGCCTGGTTTATAGAGCAAGTTCCAGAAAGCTACACAGAAAAACCCTGCCTCAGAAAACCAAAAAGAAAAAGAGGTGTAGCTTTCTTTACCAAGCCATGTTATGTCAGTAATAATGTGAGTAAACAAAGCAACATAAATGACACCTGAGAGCCAAAATGGGGGGGTCATAACACAAAATTTATACCAAATGGCTGGTGGTCACTTTTTCTTACTTTATTTATTTTTTTATTTTCATCAGTCTGTGTGAGTTTCTGTGCATGTGCATTCAGGGGGTATCTGCACCTGTTCAGGCATTCACACTTGAGATGAGCAGAAGAGGGCATTAAGAATTCCCTGTTTCTCCAAGGCGGGTTTCCTCCCTGAACCACACAGCCCTCACATTTTTTCAGCAAGGAAGCCAACAAGCCTTAGTGATAATCCTGCTCTGGGTTTGGAACTGGTGTTAGAGGAATGCACAGGAAATTCAACCTCTGGTCATACTGATTGTGTAGCAAGAGCTCATAACCATCTCTCCAGCTGCAGACTTACTATGGAGCCCAGACTGGCTTCATACTTACGGCAGTCCTCCTGCCTTGGGATCTAAATGTTGAAATTCTAAGTGTGGTTCACCACGCTAGACTCAGTGGTCACTTTCACAATAAAAATCTCAATTTCGTCTTCCTTTTAATGTAATCTCCTTAACCACCCACTATTCCACAAACAAATATTCAAATGTTTGTAAATTATTGGCTCAGAGGTCAGGATCACTTGCCACTCTTCAAGAGGACAGAGCTATAATTCCCAGCCCCCATGTCAGGTGGCTCACAACCACTGTTAGTTACAGATTTAATGTATCTGATGCTCTCCTTTGGCTTTTGCAGACACACACACACACACACACACGAAATAACAAATTAACCACCAAAGAGCCAACTGACCAACTTAATGGTCTCAATTGAGTAAATAAATATACCCGAAGTCCTACGGATCTTTATATGGTTACCTTTAGCAATGGTGTCTGACTAAGGACACACGGCAGTGCATACAGCTGAGTCACAAACTGCCTAAGTTCATTCACCGTCAGCTGAGTCTGGGACTTTCCTCCACCAGACCGATACCTAGAGAGACAAGGGCCCGAGAAAGCCATGAGAACACACACACTCTTTACTCGGAGATGCCAATGGGTTCCTAGGTTCAGGTGCCACAGAGTCCATTCCCATACAGTCAGAAATAGATACCTTGTTTGCCTTTTGCCATTAAGCAACTGCTGGGCAACAGAGGCACACTTCTCTGCATCCTGCGTGACTAGGCGAAGGTGACGCAAAAGATCATTGTCTGGGAATTTCTTCATTTCTGATTCTTCAATCAAAGCTTTAAAGCTGACAAGACCTAAAACAGAACAAGTCGTCTTTCCTGTGATCACGCTCATAATCACTGTTACAGAGTAGGGGAGGCTTTCTGTCAATTCTTACGTAGAAATGTAACACAAGTAATGTTTATCTGATTGGGGGATGGGGAGTAGCCTGACAAAAAGGGTACTTAGAGTTGGGTCTTCAGGATGTAAGTTTAGAATTTTTTTTAAGTGAAAATCTGATTTGTGAAAGAAAAGTAATAGAGATTCTACTGTGGCTTGCGTAACCCACTGTGTGGTCTTTATTCACTTTATGGTTGACAAGACAGAAACTGGTGGTGGTGCTCCCTTGCCCTCAATGAGAAGGGAGGAGTGACCTGCTCATCTATAGAGGACAGAATGGAGTCTGGAGGGCAGGCTCAGCAGCTAAAAGCACTCAGTGTTCCCAAGGAGGGCCAGGTTTGGATCCCAGAACCTGCATGAAGACTCAGGAGTCTGTAACCCGAGATCCAGGGACCCAGCGCTCTCTTCTGACCTCTGTAAGCACCCATACAAACAAGGAGAATGGCTGGAGGTGACGTGACCCAGCCGCTAAGAGTACTTGTTATTAAAGAGGACCCAGGTTTGGTTACCAGCACCCACAGGACAACTCACAATCATCCTCAACTCCAGCCCTCTTCCTGCCTCGGTGTTTATCAGGCACACAACAGAGTAGATTCATATACAAACACATACATGCAGGCAAAACACATACATGTAAAACTCTTCGTTTTAAAATAAAGAAAAAGTAATGGTAAGTGCCAGGGACACTAAACATTGATTAGAACGAGGAAATGTTAAGCCAACATTTCACCGACATCTTAATATTATATTGCATTTCAAAGAATCCATTTTAACAAAATACATAAAATTGCTATTATTTTCTTAAGATTTTTTAATTTATTCATTAATCTATTTATTTTGGTTTTCAAGACAGGGTTCCTCTGTAGTCCTGACTGTCCTGTAACTCAAAACTATAGTCCCGACTACCTGCCTCTGCTTCCCGAGTGCTGGCTTTAAAGGCGTGTGCTACCACATCTGGCTTGTTTATTTATTTTTAAGTGTATGGTGTTTTGCCTGCATATATCTCTATACACCATAATATGTATGTAGTGGTTGGGGAGGGCAGAAGGAAGCACTGTATCCCCTGGGACTGTAGTTATAGATAGCTATGAGCCGCCACGTGAATGACTGGAATTGAACCCAGGTCTTCTGAAAGAATAGCCAGTACGCTTAACCTCTGAGCCAACTTTCCAGCTCTATTTTGGTTTTTCGGGTTTTTTTTTTCTTTTCTTTTCCCGTTTGTTTTTTTGTTCTTGAGACAGGGTTTCTCTGTATAGCCCCAGCTGTCCTGGAACTCACTCTATAGACCCGGCTGGCCTCGAAATCAGAAATCTGCCTGCCTCTGCCTCCCAGGTGTTGGGATTAAAGTTGTGAGCCAGCACAGCCCTGCTTTCTATTTGTTTTTTTAAAAGAAGTTTAGTTTGTTCTTTATTTTTACTACAAGGGGTAGGGTGTCAAAGATGGGAAATGTGAGCCATGGTGTACATATGGAGGTCAAAGGTCAACTCTGTCACAAGGGTTCCAGGGACCTAATCCAAGATCACTGGGCTTGTGTGGCATGTACATTGAGCCACCTCTCTGGTCCCAAAATCATCTTGTGTAACCTATCTACCCACGTATCACTGAGCTGTTGAGGCCATCTGCCTCATCCATCTTGGTTAAAACCTTCTGCCAAGGACCTGGAAACTTATTTAGATGTAAGGATTAAGCAGGAAACTAGGCTATTTCTTTTTTTTTTTTTGGGGGGGGGGTTATTTTCGAGACAGGGTTTCTCTGTGTAGCCCTGGCTGTCCTGGAACTCACTTTGTAGACCAGGCTGGCCTTGAACTCAGAAATTTACCTGCCTCTGCCTCAGCTTCCTGAGTGCTAGGACTAAAGGCGTGCACCACCACGCCCGGCTAGGCTATTTCAAAATGTTGGCTGCAACAAAATCCAACTAGACTTTGCAGCTTATTGAGTCCCACTTTCTGCATTACTTACTTTTCTTCTTATTGATCTTTGCTTCCAAGGCTTCATTCACATTTAAGGCCCATTCATTGTAAGACTCTGCTCGAAGCTTTAATGCATTCATCATCGGATAGAGATCATCCAGAGTGTATCTATACCTGGACACAGAACACAAGCAGCAATGAGATAGGACAGTGGAAAAAAATGGATGTTATATCTTCAACCTTCAGAGACCTATATAATAGAGATGTCATTGAGCTTTTGACTAAAGATTCAGTGCGGGCTGGGAAGATTGCTCAACTGGTAAAACAATTTAATTACAAGAACAAGAACCTGAGTTTCATTCCCCAAAACCTATGTGTGGTGATCTAACTAGGAAGGGCCCCCATAGGCTCAAATATTTGAGTGCTTAATCATTAAAGAGTGGTGCGAATTGACAGGGAATCATAGGTGTATCCTTGATGGAAGTGTGTCAGTGGGACTGGACTTTGGTGTTTCAAATGCTCAAGAAAGGCCAATGTCTCTCTCTTTCTTCTGCCTTTGGATATATAACCACATTCACACATAAATATGATCGCACATGGATGTACACATGCCAGGGCATCACATGCACACACAAAATAAATAAATGATTATATGCTTTCCCAAAGGAAAAAAAAAACCATCCTTACTTACCGCAGGTTATACTTATATGGGGGGCAGGAACACAATTCTTTCACATGATGTAGGCAAACAAGTAGGCCAGGTTTACAAGAGCAGGAGATGGCAGACATGAAGCATGTAGTTTTGCATTTTATACACTGCCGCTCATCATCTGGCAACAGCTCAAAATCCATTCTTTCAGAATCAATTACTCCCTAAAACAAAATCAATATTAGATGATTTGAAAGGATAATACAATCTTAAAGACCCAAGAAAATATGCACTGAATTAAAAGCCTTAAAAGTTCATGAGCACTATTTAGAACTATATAACCGGGCTGGAGAGATGGCTCAGCAGATAGGAGCACTGACTGTTCTTCCAGAGGTCCTGAGTTCAATTCTCAGCAACTACATGGTGGCTCACAACCATCTGTAAAGGGATGCCCTCTTCTAGTGTATCTGAAGACAGCAACAGTGTACTCACATACATGAAAAAAGAAAAAAACAAACAAAACTAGAACTATATAATCTAAAAATAACAATACCACATTATTCTACTTGTCCAAGGAGAATCCTTATTTGGGTAAGGCAGGTCCTCAAGTCTAACCATTTCTATTTGAGCATTAATAAAACTGTTGATAAATTAATACTGCTGTTAGCAACCTTACACCAAACTTACCTTACAAAAAAAATTGGGGCACAGAGAGGTAGAGAGCTAAAGACACATGCTTTCTATCACAAAGGAAAAATAAACACTGGCACACTTGCCTACAATGCAGAGAGAGCCCTGGACTTGATCCCTAGCATCTTCCTCAAGACACAAAGAGGCAGGCCCTCGAAAGAGGACTCTAGGATTAAGAAGAATGAACACTGCTCCTGTAGATGACCTTAGCTCACAGCCACATGTACCTCTCGCTGCCGCCAGAAATCCAATGCCTTCTACCAACACACATACTTTACAAACAAAATAAAAATGGGAAAGGAAGGAAGGGAGGAGGGGAGGTAATGTTTTACATTAATATTTTAATAATTTCTGACAATTACACATTAAATCAACAATGACAAGACAAAGTTAAAAAAAAATGCGAATGAACAGATTTTTTCATGATCACAGAAAAGGACTTCTGTGGTCTGGAAAGAGCTGATGTTAAAGAAGACCAAATACCAACTCTGAATTTGCATTGAGAATGTAGAACGTATAGTTTATACACTATTTGAACTTGTAAATTCCACATTCCACAGATCAAGAACAGTTTTTCAAGTTGCAGAAATTAGCTACCATTATTTATATATTTTTGTTGAGAATTTTGTACCAATGTATTTTAATTACATCTACCCCTACTACAACCTCCTCCCAACATACCTTTCCAAGGTTTATGTCCATTTTTTGTTTGTTTGTTTGTTTTTATCACTCCCACATACACAAGAGTGTGGGGCCATGAGTGGAGGACAGGACAGGGCAGCCTCCCACTTGACCTCCTCCAGCAGCTATCAGCTGCTGAGAGATCTTCAGCTAGAGCAGGACCTACCCTGTCAGGCTGGAACTCTAGTCTTAGGCAGGTATTCTACAGGTAATCACTAGCTAACATTATTGATGTAGACCTTATCAAGGCACTTAAATCCACTAGGCATTGCTTTCTCCAACAATAAAATATCAGGGGACAATAGATATCCTGCTGGTGGTCCATAATGAACTCCCAATAGACAAGATCCCAGTCCTCTATACACAGTGGCATATAAAAAGAAATGATTGTTTATATATGTGGTTGACCCAAAAGAATCAAAAAAAAAAAAAAAATCTACTAAATCAAAATCTTATCAGCAAAATGCAAACGAACTAAAAGACATAAAAATAATTTTTAAAATAAAGAACAAAGCTAGGCGTTAGTAACAGCAAAATGCAAACGAACTAAAAGACATAAAAAAATATATATTTTTTTTAGATTTATTTATTTATTATATGTAAGTACACTGTAGCTGTCTTCAGACACTCCAGAAGAGGGAGTCAGATGTCATTACATATGGTTGTGAGTCCGGACCTTCAGAAGAGCAGTTGGGTGCTCTTACCTGCTGAGCCATCTCACCAGCCCAGATTACAAGCTTTTAAGTTTTATTATGTGTCCTACTTAAGACATTATGCATAATAAAGAAGCAGAGTCACAAAGATTTTCTCCAGTATCTCATACTTTTAAATACAAATGGCCTCAGGATCATTTTAAGTCATTTTTGTTTGTATAAAACACAAGTCTATCTCTCTCCTCCCTCTCCCTCTCTCTCTCTCTCTCTCTCTCCCTCCCTCTCTCTCTCCCTCCCTCTCTCCCCCTCCCCTCTCCCTCCCT
>NC_034594.1:108848662-108868352 GCF_900095145.1 Mus pahari | reverse complement strand
TTTAAAAAAAAAAAAAAAAGCTTGTAATCTCATACTCAGAAAGTAGAAGCAGGAGGATCCATGAAACACTGTTAGAGGAGAGGAAGGGAGGGATGGAAAGAGGGAGGGGACAGACAGAGGGAGCAGCATGAATGAAATAACATAATTTTATAATTAAAACAGACAAACCATGTGAAGAGACATTTTACAGAAACTGATAAAAGGGATAAAATAAGGTCAATATAAATAAAAACAAAATATGACTACACGTCAACTAGAACTGCTTCTTGTCAAGAGTCATAATGGAACAAGCTAATAACTAGCAGGTGATCATCCTGAAATGGCCTGCTTCGGATTATTATATGATCTGTGATAGGTGCGCCCTTAATAAGCGAGGATGTAAGGGATTCATTTTAGGAAAAATTCCTGCTATTAATATGCTTTTCTGTTATTATTAAACATATATAACAATCACTAAGTAGTAGCACACGCCTTTGGAGCACATCTCTGCAGATCCATGAAGATGTACTGACTTGTAGTGNTGCTATATAGACAAATAGATGACTTAAGTCTTAATGATGATCCTTAAGAATTCCTAAAATTATATCTGTGTTGATTAAGCTCTTTTATAGTGGGACTGCCATTAGGTCCTTTTCTGAGAGTCAAAACTGCAATGAGAACTCTGCCAGTCTCCCCAGTGTCACCAGTTAATTGCCCTTAGATAGTAACCAGACTTTCTCCTACTCAGAGCACATTGTAAAACAATTAACCAAAGGTCGTAAAAAGGGAACTAGCAATTTATTATAGGTGCTACAACAAAAGATAAAATATTGACTGGGTTTATCTATACAAAACTTCACTAATAAATTAGTTATGGTTTTAAGCCTTCAGTGAACCTGTAGATCTGAGACAGGTGATAGATGTTTAGCCAGATAATGACTCCTAATGGATATGCATGTAAACATTCTCTGTTGTAAACTTCTATTTCAATTTATGATTGATAACTTTGTAACATGTAATCATGTATTCTGAAAGATGTATAAGTACTGAGGACAAGGAGAGAGAGAGGAGTTTTTTGCCTTTCCACACTTAGTCCCCGCTTAGGATCTTTTTGCTTTTCCCCTTAGTTTTCATCTAAGGGGAAACTTTTTACAACTTACAATTTCTTCCTGCAACTTCCGACTAGCAGGCTAAAAGTTAGAGCCCAGCAGTTCTTGCTGAGAGAACAAAGGACACATTGCTTGATCCTTTGTTAGGCCACAGGTGTTAATCACCTAAGCCAGCAGCTTTTACCCTCAGAAAGAGCAAGAAAGTTTTTAGATTTTCAGTACAGTTAGAGAGCTTGAAAGCCCCGAGACCCCAGACTTTAAAGCCATCACCAGAGTCCTACTCTGTGACTACACCACTACCTTCTCCAGGCCGGAAGGCTCCCGGCAGCTTTTGTAGACACTAAATGCAATGTGGAGAAGCTTCTTAAAACAGTAGTAGAGTACATGAAATTAGTAAGTTACAGTCAATGACATGGAACTGCATTCATTTCCAGAAACTCTTACCAATTTCCGGACACTTTCCCTTAAAGCTTTCTCATCCTCGATCATGATGGCCATGTCCTTCTGAACAGTTGATGCTACCACAACGTCTAATACATCAGCCTTAGAAGCCATTTTGCATATCATTTCATCGTGGGAAAAGACACAATAACGGTGCAGCAAGCGATAATGCTCCACACACTGGCGGCCCAATGGCAGCTGTGTACAGGGCAGAAGAAATGACATATTCAGTCTTTTTTAATTTCCAAAGACTTCTGACTTACGCTATCATACTACCAAAACACCTATCACTTACCAGCCGTAAACTAGACTCAGAGCCCCAGAGCCCTGGCTATTTTTGTGCTCTATAGAGCTAATACATTAGGTAACTTAGCTGAAAACTGGTTTAGGAAAAAGATATTGATAAAGAGTTACCGAGAAATGTGGAGTATAACTGGTAATAGTATAAGCAACAGTGCTAACCTGAAACCCTATTAAGTTTTAAGACTGGAATATTTGTTACTAGTTTGCAAGCTTTAATAAGCTTCTGCCTTGGGCTGGAGAGATGGCTCAACGGTAAAGGGCACTGACTACTCTGCTGAAGGTCCTGAGTTCAAATCCCAGCAACTACATGGTGGCTGACAGTCATCTGTAAGGGGATCCAACGCCTTCTTCTGGTGTGTCTGAAGACAGCTACAGATTACTTACATATAATAAATATTCTTTATAAATAAATAAATAAATAAATCTAAATAAATAAATAAGCTTTAGCCTTATTAAAAGTCACTAGACTCCATGACTATCTTTCAGGAAGAATCTTGCTACAAGTTAGTTTCCCAAAACCTGCTGGAGCAAGGTAGTTTACTGTAAAGAACTCAGGACTAGCCATTACAACACTGGGGTTAAAAAAAAAAAAAGACAAAACACTGCTCTATCCCCTAAAATTTCATAAAAAACTTGTACTATTTAAAAGAAAGTGTCTTGAGAGAGTTGTCTCAGCAGTTAAGAGCAAGTACTGATTTTTAGGAGAGATCCAAAGCACAGCTCTCAGTACCCATGTCAGGCTACTCAGCTCTCAGTACACATCCATGTCAGGCTACTCAGCTCTCAGTACCCATGTCAGGCTACTCACAGCTCTCAGTACCC
The DNA here is from genome assembly GCF_900095145.1 of Mus pahari. Lineage (NCBI taxonomy): Eukaryota > Metazoa > Chordata > Mammalia > Rodentia > Muridae > Mus > Mus pahari. The sequence goes on along the minus strand of NC_034594.1, from coordinate 108,865,698 downwards.
ATGTCAGGCTACTCACAGCTCTCAGTACACATCCATGTCAGGCTACTCACAGCTCTCAGTACACATCCATGTCAGGCTACTCACAGCTCTCAGNTGTCAGGCTACTCACAGCTCTCAGTACACATCCATGTCAGGCTACTCACAGCTCTCAGTACACATCCATGTCAGGCTACTCACAGCTCTCAGTACCCATCCATGTCAAGCTACTAACAGCTCTCAGTACCCATGTCAGGCTACTCACAGCTCTCAGTACACATCCATGTCAAGCTACTCACAGCTCTCAGTACCTGTGTCAGGCCACTCACAGCCCTCTGTAATTCTCTGGCCAAAGGCATGTGCATGCACGTTCACATGCACACAGTGCATGTCTGAGTTGTCACACACTGTGTTATCCAGTGTCTTATCTCATTGTGAACTAGAAAAGATTTTGCATAGAAGCAAGGATATGTGACAGCTTTTAAAGCATTTTATGCTATTTCCACAAGAAAATGGTAAGATTTTAGAAAGCTCAAATACTTAACACATACCCAATCAACAGTGCAGAAGTTAACAGCCTCGGCAAAATTAAAACCTTGGTTGAAGCCACTGTGGTAGGCTCTTGGAAACGTAATTACAAACTCCCCAGCACATTGATTCGTTCGATAAACCTACAGAGACAGGGATGAGAGATTAAGGTTTTACAGTAACATTCTCAAAGACAATTTGGACATAAGCTATCAGATGATTTCTCTAGACAAATAGGACAGAACTCACACATACACACACACACCTTCTATCAAAAATGAGGAGAAAAAAATTAGTGTTAGAATCACCTGGTTTCTGCCAGAAGATGGAGTGGTATACTACACTAACAGAACTAAATAGTCTCTGAGCAGAAGACAGTGAGTGCTCTTACCACAAAAACAAGGAACCATCTAAGAGGCATGAAACATCTTTTTCTACAGATACAATTAGGAAATCTCTTAAGGTTCAGCCATAGTGAAGCAAAGACAAGAAGATCTCTTGAGTTGGAGGACAAACTAGACTTCATAGCAAGTTCCAGACCAGAAATGAAAAAAAAAAAAAAAATCATTCCACTGATTTCCCAAAGCCCTAAATCTAGCCCCTACATTTTATTTCAATTTTAACAAATTGGAAAAAATCAAAGAGAAATGCTAACAATGAAGATATAGTGAATGTTTTGTTCTTTTTGTCATTATTTTATGGCCCACAAATACATACTTAATGGGCCCTCCATAAAGTCCTCAGAGATCCTGAGAGATGGATGATCCCCAGGAGCACTACCCAAATGCAGACACACACACAACCCTAGGTGCTTGGGGAAGGGGAGGCGGAGGCAATAAGCAAGGTAAGACAGACAGACAGTTCTGGCTAGGAAGGAAGCAGCACCACCACCGTCAGAATCAGTCCTACGGAGCATCCCGTTTGGGTTAAGCATGAGATCCCACAACTCACTGTTACTTCTTTATGCTGTATTGGAAATTAAATCCAGGGGCTGTGCTTATTAGACAAGCGTTCACACAAACATCCCTACTAAACTTCCTCTTTTAGAGAGGAAAAAGGCATAAAAGACTGACACCAAGAACTGGAAAAATGGCTCAGTCAAGAGCGCTTTATAAATTTATAAATATTTTTATATTCATAAGCTTTATAAATGTAATATTTATAAATATTTTCAAAAAGATTAAAAAAACCTGAGCTTAGATCTAATTGTAACTAGCTAGCCATTTTCATAGTAAACTATTTCGCTTTGACAGGTAATTTTTTATATTTTCGTTTACTAAACTTATAAACAAAACTTACAGGGGCTGGAGAAATGACTTAGTGTTTAAGAGTACTGACTGCTCTTCCAGAGGTCCCGAGTTCAAATCCCAGCAACCACATGGTGGCTCACAATTATCTTTAATGAAATCTGATGCCCTGTTCTGGTGTATGAAGATGAAGACAATGACAAGTGTACATACATACAACAAATAAATAAATCTTAAAAAAAAAAAAAAAAAAAAACCAAAAAAAAAAAAAAAAAAAAAAAAAATCCTTACAGTACAGAAACCATTAGTGGTCATGGTTATACAATCTCCCACTTACTGACCGGTACACTGAAGTGAGCGTTACTCATCTGCAGAGCAAGTCATTAGTAATGTAGGAGTTTATAGTTTCTAATAAGCATCTGACCCACTGGGATAGTGCTATAGAGCACCCAACAGCTGCTTCTGTTATTAAGTTGTATTATGGGGGGAAAAACACACCAAATAACTTTAAGAAAAGAAAAGAAAAGAAAAGAAAAGAAAAGAAAAGAAAAGAAAAGAAAAGAAAAGAAAAGAAAAGAAAAGAAGTGCTGGGGAAGCAGCACATGGTGGGTGAGGCAGCGGGAGGGGTCAGCACAGACATACAGGCACTTCATGAGTCATCAGAGTGTTGGGGTTCATGATGGTCACAAGCTGGTGGAGGAGGTCTGGCTGGGACACAAAGAGCTCGGGAGCGAGCTTCTTCATCACGTTCTCTAGCTGCTCAGCAGCGTAGCCTGGAACTCCATACCAGGTTTTTGGCTCACCCCTAGAAACAGATATAATCCATTAATTTGTAGCATAACACACCGCAACTTGTTAACTAGTTCATATTCTGACCTACAAACAGTTCAAATCAAATAAGTATCAGGACAAACAGGAGTGGACCACTCACAGTGCATTTCCCACCACTGCAAAGATGGGACCGAGGTCCTCCCAGATCCTACTCTACAAACATGTGAGGATTTAGAGTTTCTTAAATTATAAGGGATCACATTTGATACAGCACAGTTACCACAACTCCCTACAGCAACTAAGAAGGACTGCAACTCCCATCTCCTTTTTCCCTTGCCCACTCTGCTGAAAAAAGCTTATATCAAATACGAATAAGTCAATTATCATTTCTAAACAGCTCTTATTCTTCAAAACACTTTAAATTGTTAACCAGTTAATCAGTGCCATCTCCGTGAGGTATATAGAACATCATCTTCCTGTTACAGCTGAGTAATGCCAGGGGAAGCAGGATCATGCTAAACATCCAAGTGCCAGCTATCTTTCTTATGGTATATTCTTTGTAGGATTCGAGTGAGTTAGGAATTTTAAAATATTTCTGCACTTGAAAGCAGAAGAAATAAGGTGAGGGTATTATAGCTGTAGGGAAAAAAAATAGCTTTGGGTGAAAAGTTTAGATAATAAAGTTTAAATGTCTGCACAGATTTGAGAGGTATTCTAAGTGTTGTGATGTCAGAAAATCAGCACAACAAAAGGAAACTGATAGTCCCAAGTACATGCTCTTCCCCAAAGGGATATATGGGTTACCATGACATCAAATGAGAATTCTGGTACAGAGCAGGCTGTGTGTGTGTGTGTGTGTGTGTGTTTGTGTGTGCGCGCGCGCGCGTGCGTGCGAGTAACTTGTTCATAAATACTATTCCTAGAAACATCCTATACTTGCAAAATAGTGTATGATTTCAGAAGACTATGTAGAAGTGAAGTGCCCTAATCAGATAGGAAACCTAAAACTAAAACAAATGGAACTTGAAATTCTCAGTCACGAACAACACATTTCTGAAAGAAGTTTTCCTTCGTGCCCAGCTTAGATAGTACACATAGACTCTATAAAGAATTCTCACCAGTGCAGGTAGTTGATTGAATAGCTCCAGTGGTCTTCAATATGCCAACAGAAGGAAGAAAAGCACATGCCCACATACAACCAGGGGAGTTTCATGCCGCATATATCAGCAGTAATATGAGCAAGGACAGACTGCTCCATCACTGGCATGTTGTTCAAATTCCAGCCACTATCCAGGTATTCCTAAAGTGAGCCAGAAAAAAAAAAAAAAGATAAAGTTTTAGCTATATCATACTAATTGTTCAGAAACATGGTTTTGTACCTTCTTTTTTTTTTTAACTATATTTGAGGGTGGTTCATGTGTACAAGTCTAAGGAGGTCAGAAGGGGGCGCTAGAGACAGGAAGTTGTGAGCAGAATGGCCTAGGAAATAGCTGGGGTCCTACAGAAGAGAATCAAGTGCTCTTAAAACTGCTGTGCCATTTCTCCAGGCCCTAGAATTCCATATAAGTTGTCTACAGAACTCCTTCAAAATAAAATGAAGGGCTTAAGAGTTGAAGAAGAGGTGCTACTATGGTGATTTGTAGACTTTAAAAAGTGGGCTTGAACTTCTCTCTCTCTCTCTCTCTCTCTCTCTCTCTCTCTCTCTCTCTCTCTCTCTCTCGTTCATTGTTTTGTTTGGGGAGATGTTGCAGTGGTTGTCCTGAGAGTAAGCCCATACTTTCCTCTTCTAGAGCTGCCTATGAGTGTGTATGTGGTTGCTCCGTGTGTAAGGACTGAGCAAGCTGCACACATGTACATGCTCTATCTGGATTAAAATGAACACCAAACATTCACAATGTCAATCTGACTGCCCAAAAACAGATCATTTGAGTTCAGGAAGCCAGCTGCATGAAAAGCAGGACACTTATAAATATTAAATTCAATAAGGCCAAACTTAAAACCTGAAAGAAAGGGCAGTAGTGACTTTCCCTCACCACCTCAGTACAGAGCATGACCAGGACTAAGGGTTTTTGAGAACTTAATTTTTCTTGAAATTAGTAAATTCAATAATTAGAAAATATCTAATAGAAAGGAGTTTCAGTTGGGGAAAATGCCTCCACGAGATCAAACTGCAAGGCATTTTCCCATTTAGTGATCAAAGAGTGAGGTCCCCTTGTGGGTGGCACCATCTCTGGGCTGGTAGTCTTGGTTCTAGAAGAGAACAGGCTGAGCAAACCAGGGGAAGCAAGTCAGTAAAGAATATCCTTCCATGGCCTCTGCATCTGCTCCTGCTTCCTGACCTGCTTGAGTTCCAGTCCTGACTTCCTTTGGTGATGAATAGCAATGTGGAAGTGTAAGCTGAATAAACCCTTTCAACCCCAACTGCTTCTTGGTCATGATGTTTGTGCAGGAATAGAAACCCTGACTAAGACAGCACCCTTGTAAATTAAACAATATAAATAGCCATCTTTGACATCCCCCCACTTTAGGGGAATGAGTGGTATGAAATCAGAGAATTAGAAGCAACTTAATCATTGTTGCTCTACTTATATGTAATGTATTTTCTAAGGGATACACACACACACACACACACACACACACATTGAGGCAATCAAATATTCTCCCCAAACCTGAAATAAAAAATAATAAAAAATAAAAATGATAAGGATTAAAAATAAATAAATTTAGTGATTAAGGCTGTGCTGAAAGTAATTTTAAATACTACAAGTGATGGGGGGGGGGGGGTTGGCTCAGAAATCAAGAGCACTAACTGCTCTACCAGAAGTCCTGAGTTCAATTCCCAACAATTGGTGGTTCACAGCCATCTGTAATGGGGTCCAATGCCCCCTCTAGTGTCTTTGAGGACAGTAACTGTGTACTCAAAAATTAAAAACAAACAAACAAACAAAAACCTTCAAGCTAGCCAAACAGAATTTCACTAACTATTCTCAAGCTGTTCTTAGTTAAGTGAGGGTGTCACTAGTCCAAGGCTGTGCTTTAGACGCAGAGCTCCACCTCACACAGCAAGTCCTGATAGCTGGAGCCCACCTCTTCCTCAGGAGAAATCTTGATTTTCCCATCTCGAACAGGAAATCCACTACCAAACTCTTTTGAAGCAATATCAGCACCATACTCCACCGTGACATCTTCTTCAATAGTGCTTACGAGCCGCCAAAACTCCTTCTCCACCAGCTCTGTGGGAACCATCTACAAGTACAAGGAAATTAAAAGAGGAACTTTTTCATTCATTCACAAACTGTTTAACTAGTTAAGAGATGGAAATCACAGAATAAACTTCTAAGCAAAAAATCTGTTCAAAATTTCCCACAGATGAATAACTATCCAGGCAACAACTCCATTTTCTATAATAAATTTTAAAATTAAGAACTGTAATAATTAGCTGAGCAGTGGTGACGCACGCCTTTGAAACTAGCACTTGGGAGGCAGAGACAAGTGAATTCAAAGCCAGTCTGGTCTGCAGAGAGAGTTCCAGAGCAGCTAAGACTACAAAGAGAAATCCTGTCTTGCAAAGAGTTAAAAATTCACGTTCACTGATCATGAACCTAGCCACAATTACAAAGAGAGGCCAAAGAAAGTAAAATAACAGTTTGAGGGGTTTTTTAAAATTATTGCTCCTGCAGAGGTCTTGGGTTCGACTCTCAGGACCCACATGGGCCTGTAGTCCAGATCCAGAGGACCCACTGCTCACCTCTGATCCTTTATGGGTACCAAGCACATACATGTTGCACATTCATACATGCAGGCAAAATATTCCTGCATCAAAAACAAAAATGAATAAACTTTTAAAAAATGTAATAAAATAAAACAAATTGCAGAATATGAACAAAAAGACCTTTGCCTCAGCATGTTCAACAATGTAAAGCTATCAGGCATCAGGGAAATGTTCTGAGTACAGGCCCTTTGTGTTTTGCAAGAAGAGATGTCATAAGCCAGTCAACATGACTGATTGTGCAAATATAAGAAAATACTAAAATGCATGAAGAGTCAAAATAAAATTTCAAGTTGAATATGCATTAAAAAGAAAATATTTAGGTAACTAAAAGCTGATGTCCATGGCATAAAGGAATATGTATTTCTTGAATTCCATAGGGAGCAAAATTCTTATCTAACCTCAGTAATCTCATGCATGAGCTGTTTGCTATGGCACACATGAGAAAAATCACATCTTAAATATCCAGAATTATGCTGGAAACAATTTAATTTTGACTTATTTGATAGAATATTGATACTGCTTATGTTTCTAAATAAACAAGGAATAACAATGGAATCTTATTGTAAAATTTACAATCTACTGATTAGACAACAGAATATACTAAATATATCCTCAAAATATAAAACACACTGCATTACTTGGTACATAGCAATCTTTCCACCAACTTTGTGATATTGTCTTTAAGTTGCAACTGCTGGACTACAAGAACTGCAGGAACTATTGGTGTATGCTGTTATTAAAATGAAGCTTTTCTTTATCCAGTAATGGAGTTGCAGAGAAACTGTCTACACTGTCCATATTAACTCTTTCCTCACCAGCTACCTCATTTAAAACAAAAACCAAGCAAACAAAAGGTGTAATTAGTCCAGGTGTGGTAGTGGTCCGGTAGGCTGGCTTGGTTCAGAGTGAATTCTAGGCTGACTGGGTCTACATAAATGACGTCTAACCAGGTGGCCAGATGACTGGAGTCCAATCCCAAGAACCCACACAGCAGGAAAGAACCAACTTCTGCAGGTTGTGTTTCACGTATACATGCTCAGTGTTGCCTGAACACACGCTACACACATTTATAAGCAAATAAGACAAAAAATGTTTAAGGTCTAAATCAATCTACATACATGGACTGGCATGTTGAAGTAATCAGATTTGAATGCATCTGCCATTTCCCCAAACGTACGCAGTGTATAGTCCCTTGCTGCTTGTTCAAAGCCAAAAGCTTCTTGTGGCTTACTACATTCCTGCATGGGAAGAAACAAAGCTGTTTTCCAGGTGACACAGTCAAATGACTCATCTATCTAGCCAACAGTCACTAAAGCAATTTTTTTAAAAGATTTTTTTAAAAAAAAGATTTATTTATTTATTATATGTAAGTACACTGTAGTTGTCCTCAGACACTCCAGAAGAGGGCGTCAGATCTTGTTACAGATGGTTATGAGCCACCATGTGGTTGCTGGGATTTGAACTCCAAACCTTCGGAAGAGCAGTCGGGTGCTCTTACCCATTGAGCCATCTCACCAGCCCCCAAGATTTTTAAGATTTTTTTCTTTTTTTTTTGTTAAATTATGTCTACATGAGAAAAATCAAATATGTCTGAAGAATGAGATTATTCCAGTGGTACAAATAAAATACATTTTAACAAATACTTTTTTTTTTTTTTTTTTTTTTTTTTTTTTTTCCAGATAGGGTTTCACTGTGTAGCCCTGGCTGTCCTGGAACTCACTTTGTAGACCAGGCTGGCCTCGAACTCAGAAATCCGCCTGCCTCTGCATCCTGAGTGCTGGGATTAAAGGCATGGGCCACCACCGCCCGGCTATAAATACAATTTTTTAACCTTCATTTATTTTCATGACCAAATGTCTTCAGTACTGAAAACAAGGGGAATAATGTTCAAGAGTTTAAACTATAAAATCAACTTAAACTATATCAAAATAAAAATTAATAAGTAGATGGAAATAATATAGCTCTCAGAATGAAACATTTAATGATAGCCAAATAATGCTATCAAAAGGAACCAAAACACTAAGAGGTTACAGATGCATCATAAAACTCTCCTAGAGGCAGGTGGATTTCTGAGTTCAAGGTCAGCCTGGTCTACAGAGTGAGTTCCAGAACAGCCAGGGCTATACAAAGAAACCCTGTCTCAAAAGATTCAAATACAAAACAAAGCAAAACAAAACAAACAAACAAACAAACAAAACCCTCTCCTACATAATGGAGTCAAATAGGTTTGCATATTCAGACCATTTAAGAAGATCAACTCTATACAGGTATTAAATACTTAAACATTTAAATATTAATATTTATCTAACACCATGGAACCTTTTCTACTTCTGTAACAACCTGTCCTTGTGTGGTCTTCTCATGTTACACTATAGCTATACAGAAAACATAAAAAAGCTTTCTTAGTGGTATAACCTAATTCTATCACAAAATGTAATATTCCAATGACTGAACACTTCCTTATATAGGAAACTACAAATTATGCTACACTGTATTAACATCAGCACTATATACACTACACAGAAAACTCCTAGGATAAAAAAGTAAGTTTTAAAATTGTCTAATTGTCTAATATTCCCTTAAAATAGGAAAAAAAGTGTCTGGAGCTAGGAAGATAAGGTACCTGCCACAGAAGCATTAAGGCCTGAATTTGTATCAAGGAACTCAAAGGCAGGGCCACTAGCACTTGATGGGTAGGGTTAAGAGAGATGGGGTGATACCTGATGCACAGCTGTCACCAAATAAATGAATGTGACAGCTTCAGAATCAGAGACCCTGTCACAGAGAAACTCAAATATACATGCACTGTGACAGATTCAAAGACCCCTCAACCCAATCCATAGTCTCACAGACACACATGGTCACACACATGGAGCAAGAAATGGAAAAAATCCACATGGATACACACTACAACATTAATAATGGTTTCTATGTCATGTGAAACCATCCAAGTTTTTAAGTGCTCATAAATTCCTACAAAGAACATGCATTGTTTTACAATGACTCTGTTGGTGACTAAAGGAGTAAAATGTCCTTATCTGAAGAACATACATACACTGAGGAAGGTTGAAAGATTTCTTTCCCATTCACTTCCAAGCCTTGTTTTGTTCATGGACTTATTATTGTCAATGAATCTAAAACCCACAGGCAAAGGAAAATGTTCCCACAGTAGCTCTCCCTCTCAGTCATTAATACTTACTTGAGCCAAACACTTAGGACACCTCCAGTCTCCCTTGGGAACGTCATGGAGAGGGGGAACCAGGCAGAAGGTGTGGTAACTGTCATCGCAGCCGTCACACAGGAGGAGCCGGTCCTCATCATTGCCACTGCCACATAAGAGGCACACATACAGGTCCACCTACAGAGAAGATGATGGACACGGAGCAGAAGAGTGTGAACTGTTACTTCATTTTGTGAGTTTCTTTTTTCATTTTGTTTTCTCTTGTTCCCACAGGGTCTTCATGTAAGCAGGCGGCCTCTTAATCGCTTAGTTGAAGATGACCTTGAACATCTGATCCTGACTCCATTTAAGCACTGGGATCAAAGGCAGGCAGCCCCACATGTGGCTTTCCTGATGCTAGTAAAGCTAGGCCAGTATTTAACACACAGACATGCACCAACCCACAGAAACAACATGAGTGGAAAAAATTATATATCTTAATGTACACATTTTTGTGAATGTGTATTTACATGGCAACATGTCCAAGTCAGAAGTCTCACCTTCTACAAGAGATCCAGACATTGAAGTCTGACCATCAAGTTTGGCATTAAGTGTCTTTACCTAATAATAATCCATTTCTGCAGTCCATACATAATATAAAGAAAAAAAAATGTCAGGGCTAAAGAGACGACTCGGTAGTTAAGAGCACTGACTGCTCTTCCAGAAGCCCTGAGTTCAATTTCCAGCAACCACATGGTGGCTCACAACCATTTGTAATGGGGTCTGGTGCCCTCTTCTGGTGTGTCTGAAGATGGTGACAGTGTACTCATATACATAAAATAAATTTAAAAAAAAATGATGATGATGATGATGGTAATAATAATAATCCTCCAGGCTGGATAGAAAGGATGGCTCAGAGGTTAAGAATGCTGGCTGCTCTTCCAGAGGTCCTGAGTTCAATTCCCAGCAAGCACATGGTGGCTCACAACTATCTATAATGAGATCTAGTAACCTCTTCTGGTGTGCAGAACACTGTATATATAATAAACAAATCATAAAAAGATGATGCTCATAAATAATAAATTATTAGCCAAATAATTACTACATTAAGCAAATACTCTGGAGGCAGTTGTAGTGGCAGCTGCTTGTAATCTCGGCAGTAGAAACTATGGCAGAAGATCTACCAGCCTGAAATGTTAACCTCATCACAGAAGAGCAGATATGAAAACCAACAGAGGCAAATGCATCTGAGTTTGAGGCAAGCCTGATCTACAGGAGGAAAAAACTCACTGATAATGCTTACTAGATGCAGGTAGTTCCTTACTTCTAAGAGCCGTTAAAATATCTTTCCTTTGTGGATACCAAGTCAACCAATACTAAGTAATGCACATAAGCATGTGCTTATAGGTAATGTTGTCAGTGGTGTTAGCAGGAAGGCTAGGGATTCAACCGCAGAGCACGTGTTTAAAAAAAAAATACTCTGCTCATTTCCCAGAGCTGAACATGGAAGAGTGCGCACGAGGGGAAGAAAAAGAGGAAGGAAGGGTGGACAACTCAGGAGGCTGGGACGGGAATAGGGAGAGATCCTGTTAGAGTAATTGAGGGAAGAAAATAAGAACATAGAGTGATGGGTCAGGCAGTGTCAACTCACTGCAGTGGCCGTTTTCTTGGCCCGGCTCTTGGGCTTGTCCTTCTCACTTTCTATCTCGCAGTCTTTCTTCTCAGTGGGTTCTTGCTTGATGATACTTTTCATTTCTTTCTCTGCAGGAAGCAATCCAAAGTTAGTTCTTTCTGCATGCACTCTGCTTATCCCCACTTCCTGTTTCACCTCATCCTTTTCCTCCCCTCTAACTGACAACCAAACACAAATGCGATTCCACGTTTATTTTCATTTTATTAACACCTAGTGTTACTAGATACAAGAACTCAATGCTGACTGATAAAATACAAAATAACCTCTATTAAATTTTAGCATGTGAGTGCTATTATGAATAGTGTAAGTCTTCAAAACAGGAGCTAAAAAAGTCTTTTTTACTTAAGAAGACATGTCAGTTGGGCAGTGTTGGCACACACCTTTAATCTCAGCACTCAGGAGGCAGAGGCAGGCAGATGTCTAAGTTGGAAGCCAGACTGGTCTACATAGTGAGTTCCAGGACAGCCAGGACTACATAGAGACACTGTCTCTAAAAAAAGAATAAGGCATGCACCAGGTCCAAGTAGAATATACATTTAATCCCAATACTGTGTGTGTGTGTGTGTGTGTGTGTGTGTGTGTGTGTGTGTGTGTGTGTGAGTTCCAGAACAGTCAGAGCTACATACTGAAACTATATCTCAAAGAAAAACTGAAAAAGAACAAGACATGTATATTTCTCTTGCTAATGACAGGGATACCACCAACTCACCAGCTGTATTTCTACCACATTATACACCATCTCTCCATTATCTAAGATGATGCCCTGGTTCATGTGACTCATTCATATCAAAACTACCTCGAGGAACATGATCCTCAAAGAAGGTAAGAATTTTCTCTGTAGTCTTACAACTAGTTAGTGCTTGAGCCAGGACTGAGACTACACCATGTTGCCCTTGCATTAACACATGAAGACCCACTCATTTACTACTGCATTGGCAGATGACCTGGGCTCATGGTATATAGTACTTACTCCAGGTCAACTACAAAGTGACCTCTGGCCAGGCATGCTGGCACATGCCCATACTGTCAACACTTGGAAGACAACAAGAATACACAGTAAGAAAAGAAAGGACAGAGAATGGAGGGAGGAACAGTGACAACCACAATACACACATTATCAACTGTTATCAGTTTCTGCCTGCTTTGAAATAAAAAGGATACTATATATCTGTTAAGTGATTTACTGAACTAAATGTCAAAGCAGCAGCCAGATGAAACGGAGAAATTCACCTATATTCCAAATATGCATTTTCCAGTTTTGTCCTACCACCTGTTAATTTCAAGAATAAAGATGTATTTTGCCGGGCGTGGTGGCACACACCTTTAATCCCAGCACTCGGGAGGCAGAGGCAGGCAGATTTCTGAGTTCAAGGCCAGCCTGGTCTACAAAGTGAGTTCCAGGACAGCCAGGGCTATAAAGAGAAATCCTGTCTCGAAAAACCAAAAAAAAAAAAAAAAAAAAAAAAAAAAAAAAAAAAAAAATAATAATAATAATAATAACTCCACAGGGGCTGGTGAGATGGCTCAGTGGGTAAGAGCACCCGACTGCTCTTCCGAAGGTCCGGAGTTCAAATCCCAGCAACCACATGGTGGCTCTTAACCATCTGTAACAAGATCTGACGCCCTCTTCTGGAGTGTCTGAAAACAGCTACAGTATACTTACATATAATAAATAAATAAATAAATAAATCTTAAAAAAAAAAAATGTATTTTATTTCTCAAACCCTACCAAGTGACCAAGAAATAACAATTGCTATCATCATTTACTTTTTCTCATTACTGTAAAAATCTCTTACCATTTTCCCATTTTAGAGTTGTGCAACCCATTCGGCGTCTCAGATTATGAGTCCTGGCTTCTGTTGCCTCTTCTGGTTCAATTTTAATATTCATAGCCTAAAAAAAAAATTGTCATAGACATGAATATTCTCTTCTTTCTGTTTTTACTTAGTAATACATAAGACACTTTATTCTTTTCATAGGAGATCACATTTTTAAAATTACAAACTAATAGAGTATTCACCAATTACATAAGTTTGATAAAAACAAAAACAAAAACAAAACAGAAATACTGGATCAACTCACAAGCCGTATTACCACCCAAAATAGACACAACAATGCCTTTATTTTCCTCTAGAAACTTAGCTTTAATTATTACTAACTCAAAACAATTATAAAAACATCATATTTTTGTTAATTCAGAAATCTAAACTTTTGCCAACCTCTTCAAAGTTCTAGCAGTACTTGTGAAAATCTAGCTTCCCCAATCTTCAGTGACTTTTTTCTTTAAAATACAGGGATCCTAGGCTAGCTTGGGCCTTGCTATGTAGACCATGCTGGCCTAAAACTCAGATCTGCTTGACTCTGCTTCCAGGGTACTGGAATTAAAGGCCTGGACCACCACACCAGGCTTTGCCTTGTTTTTTTTGTTTGTTTGTTTGTTTGTTTTTTCTTTTTTTAAACAAATAAAATCAGAAGATTTTATTTTTATTTATGTTTGTATGGAGGGGTTTCTACATGCCCATGTATGAGTAGGTCCCCTCATAGACCAGAAAAGGGCATCAGCTTCCCTGGAGCGGGAGACAGGATTGTGAGCTGCCTAATGTAGTTGCTAGGGATCAATCTCAGGGCCTCTGCAAGAGAACTACACTAACCTCTCTAGCTCGTTATTATTTTAATTATTGTTATTATACCTCTGGGGCTGAAGAAATGCAGCACTGGCTGCTCTTCCAGAGGACCTGGGTTTGATTCCCAGCAACCACATGCCTGCTAACAACTATCTTTAACTGCTGTCCCAGGGAATCTGACACTCCTCTGGCCTCCATGGGGACTGTATACTCATATGGCACATAGATATTCAAGCAAAGTACATAAAAATAAAAATTTAAAATCTCAAGAGTAAGTTATATATCTAACGTCACAAAGCTGTAGAACACCTTCATTCTCTCTGAGACAGCCTCAGCCCTCTTGCTCCTTAGAATGATATTTATTGATAAACAAAACCACTTTGTGGTCTATAACACTGAAGTGTTAGTAGGACTATTTATAAATTTACCCATGTGTTCACAGCCAAAAGTATTTTTTCTGTGGGCATTAGCATTACATCTGGTATCATCAATGCAGACCTCAGGCCTCCATAGCACTAGGGAATATCTTACATTTATAAAGGTCCAGAATAAATCATACACTGTGGGACACACCTGTGTCCCTAGCAACTGGAAGGCTGAGGAAAGAGGATCATAGGAAATTCAAGGCTAGTGTAACCCTGTCACAAAAGTCAATACAATATGCTCAAAAAAATAATTAAATTTTAGATGAGTTTTAAACATGTCTATGTATTTTCAATAATCATAATTTCCTATTCGGCTACTTTCTTTTATTGAGAAATATGGAATCTCTAAATTCTACATAATGTAAAAAAAAAAAAATTTGTCAAAGATCATTAAATAGTCAAGGATTGACGCAGAAGCATGATTCTGCCCTAAGGCTCCTTAGCATTAAGCTGTTTCCTAAAACTTACATCCTACCAAGTGCTACACAGAAATCCAAAGTCTTTATGCCTCTCTAAGGGAATAAAGCATGAAGAAGATTCTTCTTTCTGAATACAGAAAAATCCTAAAGCAAAAACGATGACTTCTCGATAGCCTTTCAACACTCATGGTACATACATTCCCCATTCCAAACTTAGGAACCAAGACGCTGTCCGCCCTTGATAGGAGCACAAAAATGACAATACTTTTTCTGGTTTTGACTGGTAACAACTAAGCATCTTTCAGGCAACCCACTCCTTCCCCTTTGTAGACAAGACCATTCCCATCACTGATGTAAACACAGAGCAGTATGGCCTATTCCCTTATGAGATTACCAAGGCTCAAAACTATTGTCAGTTGCCTAGGGAGCCAGTGGAGTCAAAAAACAAAATGAACAAACAAACAAAAAACCACTTGGTAGAACACTACAAATTTTTGTAAAGCCCAGGCTTTTTATAAGGACCACTATTAAGCAAATAAAGGGTAGGGATTTTTATGTTGAGACTTACTATATATACCGTATATTCTAAGCATTGGTGCATTTTCCTTGCACACAGACATTCAAGCAAAATACATAAACATAAAAATTTATTATCATAAATAGTATTAGTATTATTATAAATTAGCCTTTATTGTTGGAGCCTCCACATCAGGGGTGAACCATATGAACTCTAGGCCTGGTCTCATTATAATATTGCCCTCTGCTTCCTGGTCCACCGTGTGAAGAGTCCCAGACACACCACCTCCCTGCCATGAGCCACCATGCTTCCAGCACCATGCTTCCAGGAGAAAGTGAGTGATGAACAGCCATTAGCACTAAACTCAAGAGTTCTCATCGATCCAATAGAATACTCACCTCTGCTCTCATGCGCTTTGCTCTGCGGGCCGGAGGACAGGTTTCTGCAGGCTGCACAGACTGCCTCTGGGGAATGCCATGGGGCTTGTACTCCTTGTCCTTTGTGTCTGAGGTCAGGTTAGGCTTCTGAAGACACTAAAAAGAAAACGGCTGCACCAATGAATTTTCTTTCCCTTATAATTATTTATATAGTTAACCAAGCATCTTTTTAAAAATCTAAAGGACGGGGGCTGGAGAGATGGCTCAGTGGTTAAGAACACTAGCTGCTCTTCCAAAGGTCTCAAGTTCAATTCCCAACAACCACATGGTGCCTCAAACACATCTGTAATCGAATCCAATGCCCTCTTCTGGTGTGTCTGAAGACAGCAACCACATACTCACATACATGAAATAAATAAATCTTAAAAAAAAAAAAATCTAAAGAACAACAAAATCAAATCTAAAAACATTACAGTTTGTCTAATCTTTTTTTATACCTTGAATTTTTTTAATTGTTTTCTTTGCTTTTTTCTTTTCTTTTTAAAATTTGATCCTAAATTGACAGAAAGATGATTTTTAATTTATATTTATTTAAGTGCTTATCTCCTCAGGTTTTAAAAAGCCATGGCAGGCCAGGCATAGAGGTGCATATCTGTAATCCGAACACTTGGGAAGCTGACCCTGGCTTATATAGTGAGAAGCTGTCTCAAACATAAAAAACAAAATGAATTACTTCATGAATCTACAGTCCTGCAGATTCTGATATGACTAATAGATGGTGTTATAATCAAAAATGTCCTGACTTGATAAAATAGGTCCTCTGACTATGTAACAAAGAGTAATAAGTACTCCACAGAAAATTATTAGTTCTCTGCAGGGCATGGGGATGCAAACCTTTAATCCCAGGAGTTGGGAGGCAGAGGCAGGTGGTCAACCAAGTCTAGGAGTAAACTCCAGGAGTTCCAGGCCATCCAATCTTCATAGGGACTGTTTCAAAACTGAAAAGTTATTTATATAATGGTAGACATAAAAACGTCCCCATAGTTCTAGGCCTGATCTCATTATAATCTTGCTCTCTGCTCCCTGGTCCACCATGTGAAGAGACCCAGCCACACCACCTCATTGCCAGGAGCCACCATGCTTCCAGCCAGGATGCAATGACTGTACCCTCACATTGTGAACCCAAATCAATCCTCCCTGCCTTTGCATACTATTAGGTGTTCAGTCATAGGGACAAGAAAAGTGATACAGTTCTTATCAGGAAAGTTTCCTTTTCCCTTTTTTCTACCTCAATTTCATACTAAGCTGACAGAAAGACAATATTTAATGGCAAAACATAACACAAGAAATTATTATTACTGAAGCTAACATGAATTTCTCAATTATGCACTTCTATTTTGTAAGAGGACAATAAATTTATGAAAAGGATCTTTTTTTTGGGCTGGTGAGATGGCTCAGTGGGTAAGAGCACCCGACTGCTCTTCCGAAGGTCCGGAGTTCAAATCCCAGCAACCACATGGTGGCTCA
>NC_034594.1:108842445-108848524 GCF_900095145.1 Mus pahari | reverse complement strand
AAAAAAAAAAAAGAAAAGGATCTTTTTTTAAGCTCTGTATTGGATGAGCATTTGCCTACATGTGAGCACGCACAGTCTAATGTTGGAGGAAGCCAGACAGGGCATCAGGTTCCCTGGAATTAGACATTCGGTTGGTTGTAAGCCACCGTGTGGGTTCTGAGATCCAAACCCAGGTCGTCTGCAAGAGCAGCGAGTGCTCTTAACCACTGAGCCAGCTCTGGAGACCCCATGAGAAGCATTTTTGAAAGTAGGATTCACAATGCAATTATCTAAAGTCCATCTGGGGTATAGCACATCATTTTTGCTTGGCATGGGATACATGAAGTTAACTAGGGATGCAGCTAAATAAACTTCTATGAGTACACATTTTTAAAAGGAGGGAGACAGCGTGGAGCGTGGGGCGTGGGGCGGAGGGTGCAGCTCTCAGTTGGCCAAGTGCTTACACAGCAGGTAGGAATCGCTGAGCTCAATCCCCAGCAACCAGGGACTGGATGTGGTGGCCACACCTATAAGCCTAATTCTCAGGAGGTGAGGGCACCATTAAAATTAGAGGCTAGCCTAGGACACATGAGATCTTGTCTTCCAAAAACAAAAACAAAATATATAATACTTTTTATACATTCTGTGAACTTTGAAACAAAAATTATATGAATTTACTTGAGGTGAAAATTATATGGAACCAGGCAAATAGTAATGACCTAATTCACATATTCTATCACAAATTGAGTATCTATTTCTACTGTTCTTACTGGTTCTATCATCTATATTCAGGACTCTATAAGACCTTTAGACACACTGAACAGAAACCAATCTTGGCAACATTTTAGAATAAAGACATCTATCTTCTGTTCCAAACAATAATTCAAAACACAAACCTAATATACTGGCTTATTACTTACTAATATGGACTTTAACCTCTTCTTGCAAAGAGATCATTATAGCATAATCGCCTCATCCCACAGAGACTGCTGTCCTCCTTCAGGGCATTCAGAAAACATGGGTGATGCAAGAGTAAGCCTGTGTTCCATTATGCCCGTACACGGTTCATATAGTCTCATGCAGTCCAGGTTGGCCTTGAGTTCACTGTGTAGCCAACAATAATCCTGGATCCGCCTGCCTCTGGCTTTTGAGTCCCTGGAATTATAGGAGTGTACCACCATGACCAGACTGTGAAGTGCTACAGCATAAATCCAGGGCCCTGTGCATAGCACATGAGTTACATCCTCAGCCCCTTTTAAAATTTTCTACAAGGAAAATGTGCCATTTCTTAGAATATACTGGTATACACTAAGCCTCAACATAATAATCCCTACCCTTTATTTACTTGCGAGAGGACCTTACTATATAAGCTTGGGCTTTACAAAAACTTCTAGTGTTCTACCAAGTGTTTTTTTTGTTTGTTCATTTTTTAACTACACTGGCTCCCTAAGCAACTGACAAGGTTCTAAAAGGCTGCAACTCATAAATCAGAAAAGAGCTTTGCTTTCCTTACTCACTATAATCTCCATAAATTGAAGAATTCAAACTCTATATCTATATAGGCAACTAAATGCTTATATGGTGTAACTATAAAACAGAGACCAAAATCTAGTATGTGGCCCACAACTATAATCTAAAACTTAGGAGGCTGAGGCAAGAGAAGCACATAGTCAAGGGCAGCCCAGGGTGCACACTGGTTAATGAAGTCACTCTGACAGGATTTAGTATCACCTAAGCGACAAGCTACATTCCATCCCATAAGGGATCGCCTAGATTAATTAAGGTAGGAAGAGCTACACTAATTGTGGATGGCACCATTCCACGAACTGTGATACCACAACCCATAAAGAGAAAGAGCAAAATAAGCAGGAGCGTCTAGTTCTCTCTGCATCCGGCCCGCAAACACAACATGACCACCTCTCTCCATCATGCTTCTGACACCGTGCTTCCCTGCCATCATGGACTGTAAACTCACAAGAATTCATACAGCAAAACACTGTCTCAAATGAATTACATCATCCATGGCTCACTAAACACTAACATACATTTTTATAGTAGAGGGGGAGAGGGGTGATAGAGTGTAGGCCTGTTGGCAAAGTACTTGACTCCGATGTACAAAAGTCCTGGATCTTTTGTATGAACTGTGCATGGGGATGGTACAGGCTGTGATCCCATCACTTGGGAAGGAGAAGTTCGAGGTCATCGAGGTATACAAAAAGTTGAGGCCAGTCAGTGCGCTTCATAAGACCCAGTCCAAACATACAAAGCCAAGAGTGGTAGGCACACACGTACAATCATCACTTAGGAGACAGAGACAGAGCTTTCTCGTGTGTTCATGACCAGCCTAGCTTAAATGACAAATGACAAGGCAGCCAGGGCTACTACACACAAACAACATTCCAATTTGAAGACTGGGTGATACAGTCAGTGGTAGAGCTTCAGTTTGATAACCAGTATGCAAATAAAAAAGAATTTCAAGAAGGAATAAAAAGAAAACAAAAACGCCATGATTTACGATTCAGCATTACAGTGCTGCCAGTTTATAGTATGAGGGTACAATTTTAATGTTTGTTTTGACCTGAGAAACTGTATTATCCACAGCACAGAAATGAAGTTACGGGACTTTAGTATTTAGAGTATCTCAAAAGATATGAATGGATTAAGACATTCCTTTCTACCAGAGCCTTGAAAAATATGGGAGGGCTTTAGAGTATTTGCCTGTAACCAAAGAGGCTTGCAGATGGGAACTGCTGGGAGAGGATGGTGCTTTGCAGCGCTAGGTTCTTCCCCTTTATTAAATATTCTATCTGACAGCATCCTTGGAAATCTCAGTAGACAAATGTTGGGCCAGTTAATTCTCAGGTTACACTTTCATGTGACAACCAGGGAGGGATGCTTTTTGTTTGTTTGTTTGTTTTTTTCCAGACAGGGTTTCTCTGTATAGTACTGGCTGTCCTGGAACCCACTTTGTAGACCAGGCTGGCCTCAAACTCAGAAATCCACCTGCCTCTTCCTCCCAAGTGCTGGGATTAAAAAGGCGTGCGCCACCACGCCCGGCTTAGGAGGGATGCTTTTAATACAGTATTTCACTCTATAGTGAACTAAATACAGATTTTAGCTGTATTTGACAGTAAAAAGGTATTTCCTTTATAATCTTATTCATTCTGATACCAAACTTTTAAATACAGTTGCTCCCCAGACCAAAGTCCTAGGATTTTTTTTCCTCAAAGGAAATCATTTAACAATGTTTTCTAAACATCACAAAGACAATGTACCAATAAATAAGCAGCTAAATAAAACAGGAGAAGGCAGCTCCAATACTCACCCTCAGACTGTCTCCAGACAGGAACAAATTGTATGGATTGAGTATTCGCTCATAATGTCCCCTAATATGTGAGCCCACAGCTTTACCAGGAGCAAAACCCATCTTGGTGGCAATTTTGGTCCATTTTCTATCCTTGCAAACAACTGCAAACCCGCCTTCTTCTGCGACTAACTGTTAATAGCAAAAAACAAATAAAAATTAGAGAAGAAGCAACTAGAGAAACTTGCTTCTACTCCCCTCACACCTAGGTAAGATTCTAAGAACAAAACTCCTATACTTTTGTTATTACTGCTTTGTTTTTTGGTTTTGTCTTTTGTTTTTTACTTCCTAGGTCAAAAGAAAGAAAACAAAACACATGGAGACAAAACAAACTACCAGCTAAGCTATTAATTTGAAGTTAAAAAATAAGAACAGCTCTTTTGACAGTGTGGTCAGTCCAGATTCACTGAGGGGCTCTCAAAGCCCCTTCTCACTACCCAAAGAAGATGACGACTGACGACAATTTCATCTGAACTAAGCACAGCTCCCCATATTTGGTCCTACCTTGTTACCCTTAAAAAGTCTCTATTTTTAAAAAAGGCAGCAAGAATGCCATCATGTGTGGTAAACTGAAGTGGAACCCAGACTATACTGTGGCTCAGCTGTTGCAGCTTATGTCTTTTCAACTCCCCTGAGCTTTAGGTTCTTCCTGATTTAAACTAAAATGGGAAGGACCCTTTCCAGTGCTGAGACACTTAAATGAAAGAAAAGTTGTAACAACAAACTCTTCTATAAAAGAAAGCTTACAAACTACACAGGTAAAGCTCTGATATGTGTAACAACAACAAAATAATCTCATTTTACCTATTTCAAACAAGTAGCTTCTTTCTAAGGTTGTTAAAAAAAATAAATAAAACAGATGGCTGCCCGGCACTTGCCTTGTTTAGCTGGAACAAGTCTAAGATCTTTCTCTCCACGTGGGGAATCTTCAGAGTACTTCCTTGTAGCTCCCAATACTTTGCAATCTGGTCCAGGAAATTCAATTTTACACGTGTTTGGGCCTAAATGCCAAAGAAAAGCATTTTAACCTCACCTATTGCTTTCCCTGAGGACGTGAACAAGGTCATCCGGAGGGGGTGGGGGAGAGGTTACGCTACTGGCACATCACAGTGCTGCACTTGGTGCTGTCTTGCTTTAAAGCCTGTGTTACCTTTTCACCCTTAAGACTAAAAACAAAGCTAACTTTATTTATTAAATTATTAAGTACAAAAGTGTTTGCTTGCCTAAGTTGTATTTTAAAAGTAGGTGCTGTCTGCGTCTAAAGAAAATATTGTTACATACACTGCTTAAGATTCCTATATTTTATTATTCTGTGGAAAAATATAATTACTTAAAATATTTTATGCATACAACACATTAATAGGCAAAAGCATACAGAACGAAGTTATTCTGAACAATGTCTCAACTAAGAATCACTATAGGCATAATTTAATGTTATTGGTTAAAATCAGAAATGGCTTGTAGTGACCTTTTGTTTCCCCTCAAGTCCTGGCACGCCTATGGACCAGACTGGCCTTAAACTCAAGAGATCCTCTCGTCTCTGCCTTTCAAGTGCTGGAATTAAAAGTGTGTGCTACCACCAGGCCCAACTACTGCTGCTATGGCATTTAAAAAAAAAAAAAGGTAAATGTTAATGTAAACTATCAAATCACACACACACACACACACACACACACACACACACACACACACATATTCCCCTTAAAACACACACATGAAGGGGGCAATTTGAAAGTTTCATTCATATTCAAATCCTAATGGCAATCCCAAAGGCTGTAAATTATTCCCACCCCACCCCCAAGATAGGGAGGGCCTCCCTATGCCCCAGTTGTCCTTTAACTTACTATATCTATTGAGCTGTCCTCTATATGTCATCCTGCCTCTTCATGCTAGGATTAAAGCTGGTACCACATCTGGATAATACCTATACCTTTACATGCAATTGCAAATTTGGAAATAGGCTAAAATGCTTAAGGGACAGAAATGAAGTTCAAGGGGTTGGAGAGATAAGATAGTCCAGTGGTTAAGAGCACCGACTGCTCTTCCAGAGGTCCTGAGTTCAATTCCCAGCAACCACATGGTGGCTCACAACCATCTGCAATGGATCCCAACGCCCTCTGTGTGTCTGAGGAGAACAATGGTGGTGTACTCATATGTATAAAATAAATAAATTTTAAAAAAGAAATAAAGAAATGAAGCTCAACTGGTAGAGGCACTTCCCTGCCACATAAAGGCCTTGGATTTAATCATCAGCACCACATAAAACCAGAGGTGAAGGTTCTTATTTGTAATCCCAGCACTTACAAACTGAAGGCAGGAGAGTGGCCACAGTTTAGAAGCTGGATTAGACTATATACTATATAGTAAATGTCGTGCAAGCCTAGACTACATGTCTCAAAAAAATAAAAATGAAAAAGAAATTTGTAAAACACTGACATAGACAGACTCTGTTATCAAAAACCTAATATTTTCTTGCTTGTGCTATTTTTAATATTTATTTTATGTATGTGAATGTTTTGTTTGCATGTATAAATGTGTACGACATGCATGCCAAATGCCTGAAGGACATAAGAGAGCATCAAGATTCTCTTAAACTGGAGTTATGAATGGTTAGCAGATGAACCAGAGGGGCTGGAGAGATGGCTCAGTGGTTAAGAGTACTGACTGCGCCGGGTGTGGTGGCCCGCGCCTTTAATCCAGCACTCGGGAGGCAGAGGCAGGCAGATTTCTGAGTTC
>NC_034594.1:108840610-108842027 GCF_900095145.1 Mus pahari | reverse complement strand
CAGAGTCCGCTGCAATAACAAGAAATGTTTGTGACAGTTAAACCATTTCTCTAACCCTTCTGCCCAGCACTTTAAAACTTTCTGTAAGCTAGAGAGATTGTTTGGCGATTAAAGAGCACTGGCTGTTTGATTCTCAGCACCCACATGGCAGCTCACAACTGCCAGTAACTCAGTAACTACTCCAGCTTCAGGCTTTTCAATATATATCCAGGGAAAACACCAATGCACATAAAGTAAAAAGAAACAAATCATTTAAAAAAACCACTTTCTACAGCACTGAAACCAAAAAGTTAAAAATAAAGGAGCAAAAACTGAATGTGCAATCTAAAACAGTGTGATTAGACCACACTCTTCTCTGGGCTGCTCACAACCATTTGTAACTCAGTCCCAGAGAATGTGATGCCACCTTCTGACTTCCAAGGGCACCAGGCATGCTATGGTACAGATATACATGCAGACAAAATATCCATAAACGGGCTGGTGAGATAGCTCAGCAGTTAAGAGCACTGACTGCTCTTCCAAAGGTCCTGAGTTCAAATCCTAGCAACCACACGGTGGCTCACAACCATCCATAATGAGATCTGACNCCCTCTTCTGGTATGTCTGAAGACAGCTACATTGTACTTACATATAATAATAAATATTTTTTTAAAAAAATAAATAAAAATCCATAAACATAAATAAAATTTGAAAATTAAAAATTAAATGTAAGTTTTAAGTATAAAAGAAAATTTGGGATATAAAACCTTTCCTACTACATTCTTCTCAAAAAGTTATTTTCAAAACTTAAAATTCCATTGATTATAATCTAAAGATACAATAACTTATATGTATTACTTAGCAGACAAGAGGGGACATACATAAGTCAGTACCTTTAATGAGATTTGGTTTGCTACATATAGTAGCCTGCCTTCCTGCCAGTTTTCTGTGCCATGATTATCATTACTGACCATGTTCTCATTTCACTAAGACAGTAACATTACTCATCATCAAAGACTATTCCTCTGGAACACAAACAGAACATACCTCCAGTTCATTCAGCCTCTGGATTCGTGGGGTGAAATGAAGTTTATCGACATCACAAGCGAATGGTGGCTGCCAATCCTAGGGGAAGGCAAAAGCTATTACATACCATTACTTAACACTTGAAATTATTTAACAAATTATCAGTCAAACAAAATGTAAGAGTGCTGCAGTTTTTCAACCTGTTTTCCACAAGAAAATGACAAGTATGTAAACCCCACCCACAGACACTGGTACATCTGGCACAATATTCCCCTCTGTCCTAACCCATGTTGAAAAGTCACCAGCTTGGTAAAGATGATTTTGAAGCCGGGCGTGGTGGCGCACGCCTTTAATCCCAGCACTTGGGAGGCAGAGGCAGGCGGATTTCTGAGTTCGAGGCCAGCCTGGTCTA